>NC_134484.1:415940887-416240887 GCF_040206685.1 Ascaphus truei
CTCTGTCTCTCTCACCCTCTCTCTCTCTGTCTCTGTCTCTCTCACCCTCTCTCTCTCTGTCTCTGTCTCTCTCACCCTCTCTCTCTCTGTCTCTGTCTCTCTCACCCTCTCTCTCTCTGTCTCTCACCCTCTCTCTCTCTGTCTCTCACCCTCTCTCTCTCTGTCTCTCACCCTCCCTGTCTTATTTTAACTGCCGTATACCTACACCGAAGTAACCTACCCTTCTTTCTTCCAGATCTGACTCAAGTTTCACACGGGAGACCTCGAAAGACAGGTAGGGAACACCTCCCCTCCAGTATAGTACCTTGAGGGACTGCGGATCAGGTAAGATCCCAGCTGCTTTAGAAATTGTGAAGAGGGGGCATCCAGACACTGGTTAAGGGGTTCAGAATCATTCACATCTGGGTTTTTTTTGTTCGATTAGTGAGGTCAACACACACACACACAACTATGTAACAAAGACTAATGGTCGTAAGTATAAGTGTACTACAATAAATAAACTGTTATGTAAAAAAAAAAAATGTCCCGGTTTTTCATTTTCAAAATCTGGTCACCCTATACTTGAAGGCTATCCTAAGGAAAGCCAAGTATCAAAGAGGGTCTGAGGTTGTACAGCAGATAGGAAAATGGGCAGACTAGGTGGACCACGTGGTTCAATCTGCTGTAAAATTCCATGTTTCTTCCTCCACCCCTTAGAAGAGGGATGCATCTCCAAGCCTACAAAGAAGAACATGTCTTTGCTGCAGCTGCTCAGCATTCCTCACCGGGGCCGGATTACCCAATAAGCAGACAAAGAACATGCTTAGGGCACCAGCAAAGCAGGGGCACCACAAAAAAAGAGAATTTGTGTGAAAGAATGTGATATTTGATATTTCAAAAAAAGCATCAAACTAGTCACCGCGAGAAAAATCACAACTTTGTTGGATTTTCTTACACTACACTATATACTCTTTCCCAATTTTTCTGTTTGCTTTTATCACTTATCCCAACCTAAACCAGGGGGTGTACTACTAACGTAGATCGAAATAATGCTAGGAAATCAGATCCTGTCATGTGTTGCAATACATTTATGTTCCATTCTTAATATATATATTAATTACTATACGGCACTGCTCGGCCAACCTAGAATTTAAAGGATTTAAATCTTAATAAGCCCATTTATTTAATTTTACTTGAGAGGAGCAAAAAAGACCAGCAACCTTTTTATGGAAATAAAACAGGATTCATACAACTACACCAGGGGTGGCCAACTCCAGTACTCAAGAGCCACCAACAGGTCAGGTTTTCAGGATATCCCTGCTTCAGCACAGGCGGCTCAATCAGTGGGTAAGTTGAAAACCGAAGCAGGGATATCCTGAAAACCTGACCTGTTGGCCACTCCTGGACTAGACTTTCAATGTTCTCTGGAAGCAATCATGTCCCAGTCTGTACTTAATTTTTCTCTTTACTGTGGTACAGTATGTTAAAATATTGTGTAGCTACCTAGTTTAAAGCAATCTCAAAAGAGGTCTATTTAATAGAACAAGTCTTCAGTATCTAATTAGGCAGAATTGTTCTAAATTCCCTGCAAAGGCAAAATGTAACTTGAAAGAGAAGAATGTATTCATTCCTTTGTAAAGATCATTAATGATATAGCGTACTTACTGCACTGATATTTTGCTGCGTTTTCTTAACACGCTCCGTCTCTGGAGTGTCTTTAACTGCTGTACCAGCTCCCAATTCTTTTTTATAAAATACCTGCATGTAATTACAGAACATAGTAATTATGAGCCAGTTAGGAATGCAAAGACTAGAGCTAAAATGTGTCCCAAGATATAAATTAGATGACACAGAAAAAGAAGGGAATATCTATGTGTAGTAGCGTTAAAGCAGCAACTCATGTGAAATTATATATATATATATATATATATATATATAAATATATATATATTTTTTTTTAAATAAATCAGTTCTGTAGTATTAGATAATACTTACTGCATTAAAAAAAATGAGTCAGCTCATAGTGCAATTTGTAATGAGTTTTAAAGCATCCTTTGATTTCTATAGCAGGTTTTAGCCCACCTCACAAGCAGTGCAAGATCTTTGCAACACTTTCCTGTTTGGGATCATTTGTTACCAACATTCCCAGCAGTTTGATCAGTAAACATTAACAATAGCTAATGTTACCTTAGTAATATAAGGAAACATTGTAGCTGCTGAGTAAGGCTAAGGCCCTGCTCCCTCAGTCAGCGCGCCCACACTGTAGACAGGCGGGGCACTGACAGACACAGACCGCGATATGCAGGTCTGTAGGGAGCCGGAGCGGGAGGTGGGCGTGGCTTGAGCAGAGGGACCCGCTACTCCCCCCCTCCCTCCACGGGCCCGGGCTGCAGGAGGGAGCTGCTGCGGGCTGCTGTAAGGTAAGCAGCTCCCTCTCCCTTCTACCACAACACACAAACACACTACCTTGAATAGGAAGCTGCCTGATGACAGCTCCCGCCCCCGCCGCTGATTGGCTCATCAGCGCACCACGTGACGCGTCACCGCTCGGGATCACAATTTTCTTGAATCCCCTGCCGGCTGACGCGTCACTGTGCGTAGTGAGCCATCAGCAAGGGGGGACTGGGACCGGCTCGGGAGGATTCCCCTGCTGGTGGGGAACGCTCACGCAGCCGTCCGCGCCGCCGGGCGCAGCGGGTCCCAGAGGTTACACTGACTGAAGCAGTCATTATGTTAGGCACATAATCAGGATTTTTACACATTTATAACAGGAGCACCAAACGATTGCAAGTTTAGGTAAGAATGTAGAATTATACATTATCACATGCTTTACATATACAAATAAGAAAAAGAAATAGGGGGGATGTACAGTAGTATTGCTTCTTTAACTTTATTTATTTTTTAAATCTCTCGATTACTATATCCCAAGATATGAAATATCAGTAATTCTAAGCCTGTCCGAGTTATATATATATTTTTTAAACTATGATTTTGGAAGAATATAAAATAGCATACCCCCTAGAGGTTTTAACTTACTGTATGCTGTAATATTTTTAAAATAATAATCAGAAACAATTGTGAATAAAGGCAACATTGGTTTAGGTTTTCATATCGATAAATACTTACAGTACTTATGTTTTTCTGATTTTCTTTAACTCTCTCTATTTCTGGGATATCCGCTATAACAGAATATGTGGAAAGCCTTTTTTCAGCTTCATCTTTGTATTTGTTCTGAAAAACACAAGAATTAACATTAAACCTATGACCAGGGAGGTTCCACGCGTTTCCCCTCTCCCCCCGCCTCGTACCCACATGTAACGTACAAATAAAGACAGGAAACGGGAACTAGAGGTAAAATGGCCGCGGCTATTTATTTATAAAACCTAAGAGGGGTAAATGCACTTCCTGCCAGAGTGCTCCTCTGACATGGCGGGCAGCAAAAAAGAGGACGTGCTGCCCGCCAGCCTGGCCTTAAGTAGGCCTTCTTGGAACTCCTCCCCTGAGCCGGGGAGGGAGGTGTGGGGGCGGGCCAACGAGGGGAAGGCCAGACCCCCCCTGGTCATGAAGCCCCCCGCCTATGGCTAAGGAGGCTGCTTTCTCCCCCATTCCAACACTAAACCAATGTTGTTAAAATGTATTTATTGAAATACTTGTTCCCTACAGTATCCTTAACATGTAATAATAAAGGTAAAGAATGACAATACTTTGAGATGTTTTGGAAAAAAAAAAAAAAAAATTGTTTTATTGCGAGCAGCATATAAAATATTGTCAAAAAAGGATATAAAATAGAAGATTCCTTGAATTCACTATATGTTTCTGAGTGGTAATTGGGAACAGAAATGCAATAAAACATACAGGTCGAGTAGAGTACACAAACAGGAAAACGTTATCCTCTGCTAAGGTATACAGAATCTACATTTCCCTAACCTAACGCACTCGATCCGGCGTTAACGCCCATTAATGTGAATAGGAGTTAGCACACTATAATGTGCGCTAACCTGTGCCGGCGTTTGATGAATTTGCCCCATTGACACATATTTACTAAGCAGCAGCACCACTGGTGCAGCGGAATCAGACTGAATAGAAAATGTAGCTCATGCAGGTAAGTTGCAAGAAAAGCTGTATATACTGCAGAAGTCCATAGAAACAACCAACGTTTCGGTCCTCACAGGGGTCTTCGTCAGAGCAAACTGTGAGGACAGAAACGTTAGTTGTTTCTATGGACTTCTATATACTGTACAGCTTTTCTTGCAATTTACCTGTGTGGTGATGCATTTTTTTAGTCAGTCTGGTTCCGCAATGTTAATCATGGTTGCAGTTCTGGGTGATGCACTTGTTTAGATATATAAATATATATATACAGTAATTCTGTATGCAGAACTGTACAGAGAAGTTTGCAGGCACGATGAGGCCCTGCTCTGGCTATCAATGAAATATTAATTATTTCCTTTGAAATTCTTACATAGAAAATAAATTAATGAAATGTAGTATCATAATATTTTTACTTAAGAAGCATTTTATCACTTAAAAATATACAAAATACTTACAGTACTTATGTTTTTCTGATTTCCCTTAACTCTCTCTATTTCTGGGATATCCGCTATAATAGAATATGTGGAAAGCATTTTCCCAGCTTCATCTTTGTATTTGTTCTGAAAAACACAAGAATTGTATTTCTTGAATACTTGTTCCCTACTGTATCCTTAACATGTACAAATAAATGGAAAGATTGACAATACTTTTACATGTTTTGAAAAACTTTTTTTTATTGCCAGCAGCGTATAAAGTATTGTCAAAAAAGGATATAAAATATAAGATTCCTTGAATTTATTATATGTTTCTGAGTGGTAACTGGGAAGAGAAATGCAATAAAACATACAGGTCAAGTAGAGTAAACAAAAAGGAAAAGGTTAACCGGTGGTGGATATTCCATTAGGCCCGATACGGCAACATTTTGGGGCAGCAAATTTCTGTCTTTAATTTTTTTTCCCTCCATATATAATGCAGTACAGTGCAGGCCCTGCCCTCTTCCGCAGTTATTGCCGAGGGAGAGCTTGGGGCCCAGGACGGCAACATTTTGGGGCAGCAAATTTCTGTCTTTAATTTTTTTCCCCTGCATATATAATGCAGTACAGTGCAGGCCCTGCCCTCTTCCGCAGTTATTGCCGAGGGAGAGCTTGGGGCCTCTGTACAGTTCTTACCTTCTCCTTAGTGACTCCCCTCCTCCTGCAGCGTTAAATGACGCTGCGACGTCACGTTACCATGGTAACGTGACGCCATGTGACATCACGTTGCCGTGGCAACACGATGCCATGTGACACCGCAGCATCATTTAATGCTGTAGGAGGAGGGCGGCACAAAGGAGGAGCGCGGCGGCACCAGGTAAGTGCCTAAGGACGCCAGTTTTGTAAATCCGCCACTGAGGTTAACACACCCGATCGGGCGTTAACTCCAATTCACGTTAATGGGAGTTAACAAACTATAATGTCCTCTAACCTGTGCCGGCATTTGATGAATTTGTCCCATTGACACATTTGCTAAGGGGTGCAGCATCAAGCAGATAAATTGCAAGAAAAGGTGTATTTAGAAGTCCATATAAACAGCAAACGTTTCTGTCCTCACAGTTTGCTCTGACGAAGATCTCTGTGAGGACTGAAACGTTGGTTGTTTCTATGAACTTCTAAATACACCTTTTCTTGCAATTTACCTGTGTGGTGCTGCATTTTTTATTCAGTCTGGCTCCGCGATGCTCATCACGGTTGCAGTTCTGGGTGATGCACTTGTTTAGATATATAATTATATATAATGCTGACAGCGTATACAGAACTGTACAGAGAAGTTTGCAGGCACGATGAGGCCCTGCTCCGAAGAGCTTCCTTACAATCTAACTTTGATGCCTGGGGCACAGAAAGGTAAAGTGACTCATCCAAAGTCACAAGGAGAGCTGGCTGGGATTCAACCCGGGTTAACCCACTTCAAAGGGTGCAATAGTGAGAGAAGGCGCCATCAAAGAAATTGTAATTATTTCCTGTGATATTCTTACATAGAAAATAAATAAATGAAATGTAGTATCATCATTTTTTTACTTAAGAAACATTTTATCACTTCAAAATATACAAAATACTTACAGTACTTATGTTTTTCTGATTTCCCTTAACTCTCTCTATTTCTGGGATATCCGCAATAATAGAATATGTGGAAAGCATTTTTCCAGCTTCATCTTTGTATTTGTTCTGAAAAACATAAGAACGAACAAACATTAATCCCGTTCTCCCCCATTCCAACACGAAACCTATGTTGTTAAAAAGTATTTCTTGAAAACTTCTACCCTACTGTATCATTAACGTGTAATAATAAATGTAAAGAATGCCAATACTGACATGTCTGGAAAACAATGTTTTTCCTGCCAGCAATGTATAATATATTGTCAAAAAAGGATATAAAGTATAAGATTCCTTGAATTCATTAAAGTGTGTTTCTGAGTGGTAATTGGGAACAGAAATGCAATAAACACACAGGGCAAGTAGATTAAACAAACAGGAAAACGTTATCCTCTGATAAGGTATACAGAATCTACACTTCCCTCCCTTCTTATTTTCGGGATCAGTCACAAAACGATGTTGGCTTTTAACAGCCATCAATGGTGTTAGAAATCAACACTTGGAAACTGTTATTCACAGCCAGTGAATAAGAGCTTTTGGGGCAGATTCATCAAGCACCGGCACAGGTTAACCAGTGGGGCATTTCCCATTAGAGCTGAGAGGTCCGGGCCTAGGGTGGCAACATTCTGGGGCGGCACATTTCCATTATTTTGCCCCATATACAGTACAGAGGTCCTGTTCCCCACTAATTGCCGAGGGACATTGTGGGGCCCCTGTAAAGTTGTTCCCTTCTCCTTCGTGCCACCCTCTTCCTTCGTCTGCATCAAATGACCTAGCAACGTCAAGTTTCCATGACAACATGACGCCGTGTGACACCGCAGCGTCATTTGATACTGGAAGAGGACGGCATACACGAGGAGTGCGGCACCAGGTAAGTGCCTGAGAGCAGGAATTTTGCAAATCCGCCACTGAGGTTAATGCACCCGATCAGGCGTTAACTCCAATTATCGTGAATATAAGTCAACACACTATCATGTGCGCTAACCTTTACCGGCTTTTGATGAATTTGTCCCATTTACACATAGATACTAAGGGGTGCAGCATCAAGCAGGTAAGTTGCAAAAAAAGTGTATTTAGAAGTCCATAGAAATAGCAAACGTTTCTGTCCTCACAGTTTGCTCTGACGAAGATCTCTGTGAGGACTGAAACGTTGTTTTTTTCTATGAACTTCTAAATACACCTTTTCTTGCAATTTACCTGTGTGGTGCTGCATTTTTTATTTAATCTGGTTCCCCGATGCTCATCACGGTTGCAATTCTGGGTGATGCACTTGTTTAGATATATAATTATATATAATGCTGATAGCGTATGCAGAACTGTACAGAGAAGTTTGCAGGCACGATGAGGCCCTGCTCCGAAGAGCTTCCTTACAATCTAACTTTGATGACTGGGGCACAGAAAGGTAAAGTGACTCATCCAAAGTCACAAGGAGAGCTGGCTGGGATACAACCCGGATTCACCCACTTCAAAGGGTGCAATAGTGAGAGAAGGCGCTATCAAAGAAATTTTAATTATTTCCTGTGATATTCTTACATAGAAAATAAATAAATGAAATGTAGTATCATCATTTTTTTACTTAAGAAACATTTTATCACTTCAAAATATACAAAATACTTACAGTACTTATGTTTTTCTGATTTCCCTTAACTCTCTCTATTTCTGGGATATCCGCTATAATAGAATATGTGGAAAGCATTTTTCCAGCTTCATCTTTGTATTTGTTCTGAAAAACATAAGAATGAACAAACATTAATCCCGTTCTCCCCCATTCCAACACGAAACCTATGTTGTTAAAATGTATTTCTTGAATACTTCTACCCTACTGTATCCTTAACATGTAATAATAAATGTAAAGAATGCCAATACTGACATGTCTTGAAAAAAATGTTTTTATTGCCAGCAATGTATAATATATTGTCAAAAAAGGATATAAAGTATAAGATTCCTTGAATTCATTAAAGTGTGTTTCTGAGTGGTAATTGGGAACAAAAATGCAATAAACATACAGGGCAAGTAGATTAAACAAACAGGAAAACGTTATCCTCTGATAAGGTATACAGGGCCTCATGCAAAGAGCAGCGCTATTTAAAATCTCGCCATTTTCCGGAGAAAATCGCGCAAAAAACAGCTGAAAATGGAGAGGTAGGAAAAACGCGCCATTTTTTTTTTTCTATTTGAAAATCTCGCCGCGCGGCTGGCGAGAAACTACATTTCGCCAGTCTGAAAAATATCCGAATTCAGAAAGGCGCGCTCGCCATCTAGCGGCTGTTTTTGGTGCGATTTTCTTCAATTTTCTCCTCCAACTAAAGTTGGCAAGAAGCAGGAGCTCGCCGGCTATAGGAAAAAAAAAATGCAAGATTTTTTTTTTCCCCTTTCAGCTGCGCGCATCTCCTCATTTACAATTCTCCACATGCAGTAATGCTAAAAATACCGGATTTCGCCCATTTCTGCATATGGAGAATAAAACTCTCCATTAAACCTACTTTTTATTCCCCTCTCCAATTTTAAATAGCGCTGCTCTCTGCATGAGGCCCACAGAATCTACACTTCCCTCCCTTCTTATTTTCGGGATCAGTCACAAAACGATGTTGGCTTTTAACAGCCATCAATGGTGTTAGAAATCAACACTTGGAAACTGTTATTCAAAGCCAGTGAATAAGAGCTTATGAGGCAGATTCATCAAGCACCGGCACAGGTTAACCAGTGGGGGATTTCCCATTAGAGCTGAGAGGTCCGGGCCTAGGGTGGCAACATTCTGGGGCGGCACATTTCCATTATTTTGCCCCATATACTGTACAGAGGTCCTGTTCTCTTCCCCACTAATTGCCGAGGGACATTGTGGGGCCCCTGTACAGTTGTTCCCTTCTCCTTCGTGCCACCCTCTTCCTTCGTCTGCATCAAATGACGTAGCAACATCAAGTTACCGTGGCAACATGACGCCGTGTGACACCGCAGCGTCATTTGATACTGGAAGAGGGCGGCATACACGAGGAGTGCGGCACCAGGTAAGTGCCTGAGAGCGGAAATTTTGCAAATCCGCCACTGAGGTTAACGCACCCGATCAGGCGTTAACTCCAATTATCGTGACTAGAAGTCAACACACTAACATGTGCGCTAACCGTTACCGGTTTTTGATGAATTTGTCCCATTTACACATAGATACTAAGGGGTGCAGCATCAAGCAGGTAAGTTGCAAAAAAAAGTGTATTTAGAAGTCCATAGAAACAGCAAACGTTTCTGTCCTCACAGTTTGCTCTGACGAAGATCCCTGTGAGGACTGAAACGTTGGTTGTTTCTATGAACTTCTAAATACACCTTTTCTTGCAATTTACCTGTGTGGTGCTGCATTTTTTAGTTAATCTGGTTCCGCGATGCTCATCACGGTTGCAGTTCTGGGTGATGCACTTGTTTAGATATATAATTATATATAATGCTGACAGCGTATGCAGAACTGTACAGAGAAGTTTGCAGGCACGATGAGGCCCTGCTCCGAAGAGCTTCCTTACAATCTAACTTTGATGCCTGGGGCACAGAAAGGTAAAGTGACTCATCCAAAGTCACAAGGAGAGCTGGCTGGGATTCAACTCGGATTCACCCACTTCAAATGGTGCAATAGTGAGAGAAGGCGCTATCAAAGAAATTTTAATTATTTCCTGTGATATTCTTACATAGAAAATAAATAAATGAAATGTAGTATCATCATTTTTTTACTTAAGAAACATTTTATCACTTCAAAATATACAAAATACTTACAGTACTTATGTTTTTCTGATTTCCCTTAACTCTCTCTATTTCTGGGATATCCGCAATAATAGAATATGTGGAAAGCATTTTCCCAGCTTCATCTTTGTATTTGTTCTGAAAAACACAAGAATGAACAAACATTAATCCCGTTCTCCCCCATTCCAACACGAAACCTATGTTGTTAAAATGTATTTCTTGAATACTTCTACCCTACTGTATCCTTAACGTGAAATAATAAATGTAAAGAATGCCAATACTGACATGTCTTGAAAAAAATGTTTTTATTGCCAGCAATGTATAATATATTGTCAAAAAAGGATATAAAGTATAAGATTCCTTGAATTAATTAAAGTGTGTTTCTGAGTGGTAATTGGGAACAGAAATGCAATAAACATACAGGGCAAGTAGATTAAACAAACAGGAAAACGTTATCCTCTGATAAGGTATACAGAATCTACACTTCCCTCCCTTCTTATTTTCGGGATCAGTCACAAAACGATGTTGGCTTTTAACAGCCATCAATGGTGTTAGAAATCAACACTTGGAAACTGTTATTCACAGCCAGTGAATAAGAGCTTTTGGGGCAAATTCATCAAGCACCGGCACAGGTTAACAAGTGGGGCATTTCCCATTAGAGCTGATAGGTCCGGGCCTAGGGTGGCAACATTCTGGGGCGGCACATTTCCATTATTTTGCCCCATATACTGTACAGAGGTCCTGTTCTCTTCCCCACTAATTGCCGAGGAACAGTGTGGGGCCCCTGTACAGTTGTTCCCTTCTCCTTCGTGCAAACCTCTTCCTTCATCTGCGTCAAATTACCTAGCAATGTCACATTACCATGGCAACATGACAATTTGTGAACTTAAAGTGATTTGTTACCGGCGCTAACCACACCCAATCTGTGATAAAATAGTGCACAAAACTAAAATTCAAAATAAAATGTGTCAAGGTGATCACTGATCAAATTCTCAACCTTCCAGGAATGTGTACAGATTCCTTTCAATAGTAGCTTGTCCGGGATGGGAAGGGAGCGAAGATAGCAGGGATACACCATGAAAAATAAAAAATAAATGCATACAATAGTGTAATAAGTTCTTTTCAATCTGGATAAAACATGTATGTCTTGGCTCTATAGCAATGCCTACTTACAGCAGGTCAAAAGGTAAAAAGCATTGATCTACACAGCAGGTAGAAAGGTGTCAGGATCTTCAGGAACAACAGCCCAGGTTTACAGCATAAGAAATCAGCACCTCAGCTCAGACGTCAGTAGATGTGAGTGGATAAGAGACATGCAAAAGAAAGGCAGACCATAATGTCGATCGTGCATAAAATTTATATAAACAAACAACAAATTTTAGGAATTGTACTCACATTGTGTACATAATCATAGTTCACATAAGGCTTTACTTGAGGCAAATGGAGTGCTGGTTCAGTGTGGAACAGCTCACCGGGGATCTTCTCCTTAGACTCACAACAGACCGGGTGGGAGATGGCGTCTGACGTCACATCCGCTGTTGGGGTGACGGCATCCGGTCTTGGAGGCAAACGGTGGGGGAACTCAGCAACTCTGAAGCCTTCAGTAGAAAGAGCAGCTGCAGCAATGAAAGTGGCTCTACGCGTTTCGTCGTACTAGACAACTTCCTCAGGAGCAATGAATAATTCTCAAATGAGTTGTGGGTTTATATATACTAAACAATTGAACAAATAAGCAATTAACCAATTTAATAACAATTATATAATTGAAAATGTAAAAGATACACTGGTTCTCCAATAAATAGGTACATAACTCAGTGTTCAAAAACGGCGCAGTGTTAATACAAATAGGCATTTAAAACAACATCTAAGTAAATAAAATATCTAAGTAAATAAAATTCAGGATCTAATCATGATAATATTCTAGGTATTTATAGGGAGCCATAACTAATTGGTTCTTATGTACTCACAGAGCAAAAACGAGGGAGAGAGAGGGGAGAAGAATATAAGAGTGAATTAGTAACATATTAGTAACATATTAAGATTGATTAAAATATACACTTATATGTATCAAAAGTAATAAAAATATAAATATACATAAAATATATATAAATATAAAAAAACCTTTGTTCATTTAGTAAGTGACCCAATATTGATAATAAAAGGCACCTGACATATAGCTAATGTCAGTGGGAGAGGTCGCAGAAAGGATATACAGAGATAAGGGGCCCGAGCAGACCGTGCATTAGATAAGAAATGGGATAATCTCAAATTCTGCATTAAGCCCATTTGGCATTAATGTTTTTAATTTGTGTATCCAATACATCTCACGTCTGCTCAGATCTACATCTCTGCTGCGACCCCTCCAGTGTTGTCGCACATGCTCAATGGCAGTGAATTTTAGTCCTTTAGTATTGGAATTGTGGTAGTTAGCAAAATGTTTGGACACACTATGCGTTAGTATGCTTCTCCTAATATTGCTGAGGTGTTCTACAATACGTGTTCTGATGGCTCTTTTAGTTTTTCCCACGTATTGTATTCCACAGGGGCATTCTAATAGGTATATGACATAGTCACTATAACAATTCATATATTGCTTTATTTTAAAGTGTTCTTTGGTTACATTACACATAAAGTTCTTTTTGTCTGTCTGTTTATGTTCACATGCCTTGCACATTGTGCAACCAAAGAAGCCCGGCACAGGTTAACCAGTGGGGGATTTCCCATTAGAGCTGATAGGTCCGGGCCTAGGGTGGCAACATTCTGGGGCGGCACATTTCTATTATTTTGCCCCATATACAGTACAGAGGTCCTGTTCCCCACTAATTGCCGAGGGACATTGAACAATGTGCAAGGCATGTGAACATAAACAGACAGACAAAAAGAACTTTATGTGTAATGTAACCAAAGAACACTTTAAAATAAAGCAATATATGAATTGTTATAGTGACTATGTCATATACCTATTAGAATGCCCCTGTGGAATACAATACGTGGGAAAAACTAAAAGAGCCATCAGAACACGTATTGTAGAACACCTCAGCAATATTAGGAGAAGCATACTAACGCATAGTGTGTCCAAACATTTTGCTAAGTACCACAATTCCAATACTAAAGGACTAAAATTCACTGCCATTGAGCATGTGCGACAACACTGGAGGGGTCGCAGCAGAGATGTAGATCTGAGCAGACGTGAGATGTATTGGATACACAAATTAAAAACATTAATGCCAAATGGGCTTAATGCAGAATTTGAGATTATCCCATTTCTTATCTAATGCACGGTCTGCTCGGGCCCCTTATCTCTGTATATCCTTTCTGCGACCTCTCCCACTGACATTAGCTATATATCAGGTGCCTTTTATTATCAATATTGGGTCACTTACTAAATGAACAAAGGTTTTTTTATATTTATATATATTTTATGTATATTTATATTTTTATTACTTTTGATACATATAAGTGTATATTTTAATCAATCTTAATATGTTACTAATTCACTCTTATATTCTTCTCCCCTCTCTCTCCCTCGTTTTTGCTCTGTGAGTACATAAGAACCAATTAGTTATGGCTCCCTATAAATACCTAGAATATTATCATGATTAGATCCTGAATTTTATTTACTTAGATATTTTATTTACTTAGATGTTGTTTTAAATGCCTATTTGTATTAACACTGCGCCGTTTTTGAACACTGAGTTATGTACCTATTTATTGGAGAACCAGTGTATCTTTTACATTTTCAATTATATAATTGTTATTAAATTGGTTAATTGCTTATTTGTTCAATTGTTTAGTATATATAAACCCACAACTCATTTGAGAATTATTCATTGCTCCTGAGGAAGTTGTCTAGTACGACGAAACGCGTAAAGCCACTTTCATTGCTGCAGCTGCTCTTTCTACTGAAGGCTTCAGAGTTGCTGAGTTCCCCCACCGTTTGCCTCCAAGACCGGATGCCGTCACCTCAACAGCGGATGTGACGTCAGACGCCATCTCCCACCCGGTCTGTTGTGAGTCTAAGGAGAAGATCCCCGGTGAGCTGCTCCACACTGAACCAGCACTCCATTTGCCTCAAGTAAAGCCTTATGTGAACTATGATTATGTACACAATGTGAGTACAATTCCTAAAATTTGTTGTTTGTTTATATAAATTTTATGCACGATCAACACTATGGTCTGCCTTTCTTTTGCATGTCTCTTATCCACTCACATCTACTGACGTCTGAGCTGAGGTGCTGATTTCTTATGCTATAAACCTGGGCTGTTGTTCCTGAAGATCCTGACACCTTTCTACCTGCTGTGTAGATCAATACTTTTTACCTTTTGACCTGCTGTAAGTAGGCATTGCTATAGAGCCAAGACATACATGTTTTATCCAGATTGAAAAGAACTTATTACACTATTGTATGCATTTATTTTTTATTTTTCATGGTGTATCCCTGCTATCTTCGCTCCCTTCCCATCCCGGACAAGCAACATGACAATTTGTGACATCATGTTGCTATAGCAACGCAACGCCATGTGACATCGCAGCATCATTTGACGCTGAAGGAAGAGGGCAGCACACAGGAGGAGCGCGGCATCAGATAAGTCCCTACGGTAGGGGAAAATGTTACCACTGGAGGGATGCCTTGGGTCAAACAAATCAATCCAAAGCAATCCTACGCGTTTCACTCTGATCATGAGCTTCCTCTGGGATAATCCCTGAGAAAGTTCATAATCAGAGCGAAACACAGGATTGCTTTGGTTTGCTTTGTTTGACCCACGGCATCCCTCCAGTGGGAAAATGTTTCCCTGCCTCCGATTCTGACGGCGCGGAGGCATCCGGGTCTCAGGCGTGAGGCTCAGTCCCTGGCGTCGGCGGCAGCAGGCTCGGATCGGAGCTACTGGCATCTCCCCACATAGGCAAGGGGGAGGGCCTTTCTGCCCAGCTGCTTCACACAGAACCAGATCGGGTCTCCACTTGCGGAAAGCAGGACAGTACAGAGAAACTGGAAGGGGAATAATACCGGGCGGCCACTCTGAGGTTATAATACTCATAGTCTCTCAATACTGTTTGTTTGTGAGCTGCATTTCATCTACTCCAATACAACTTGCGTTTTACTCTATAACACTATTATGTTTCTTTTTTCTTCTTTTTTCCTATTTTCTTTAATATTGAGGAAAGTATATAGGTATACAGATTTTTTGGTGAACAGAAGTGTTTTTCCCGACCGAGTCTGTTTTCTCACGTACTCCATATAAGTGGAATATTTACTTGTTTATTCACTAATGTATTGTTGCACTTCTTAATTTGTATATTTATTTATTATATTTATAATTAATTTAATTTCACTTTTTGAGATGTGAAGTGTGTTTTTGCGCCCTGGTATTTTTTCTCCATGTCCCTTATGACAAGAGAAAACCTTATCTTTAATAGGAGCTGCATCACCTCCACCTTTAAATATATTAAAATTAGTTATTTACTCACTTATATCACACTAATAATTAATTTGCGCTTGTTTGACCCCACCCAGTCATGTGCCTAAGGGCGGCAGTTTTGTAAATTCGCCACAGAGGTTAACGCACCCGATCAGGCGTTAACTCCCATTAACGTGAATAGAAGTCAACACACTATCATGTGCGCTAACCTTTACCGGCGTTTGATGAATTTGGCCCATTTACACATAGATACTAAGTGGTGCAGCCCCATGCAGGTAAGTTGCAAAAAAAGTGTATTGAGAAGTCTATAGAAACAAACGTTTCTGTCCTCACAGTTTGCTCCAACAAAGATCCCTGTGAGGACGGAAACGTTGGTTGTTTCTATGGACTTCTATATAATGCTGACAGTGTATGCAGAACGGTACAGAAATGTTTGCAGGCACGATGAGGCCCTGCTCTGTAAGAGATTCCTTACAATGTAACTTTGATGCCTGGGGCACAGGAAGGTAAAGTGACTCAACCAAAGTCACAAGGAGAGCTGGCTGGGATTCAACCCGGGTTCACCCACTTCAAAGGGTGCAATAGTGAGAGAAGGCGCTATCAAAGAAATACTAATTATTAAATAAATGAAATATAGTATTATAAAAATGTTACTTAAGAAATATTTTATCACTTCAAAATATACAAAATACTTACAGTACTTATGTTTTTTTGATTTCCCTTAACTCTCTCTATTTCTGGGATATCCGCTATAATAGAATATGTGGAAAGCAATTTTCCAGCTTCATCTTTGTATTTGTTCTGAAAAACACAAGAATTAACATTAGTCCCGTTCCCCATTCCAACACTAAACCAATGTTGTTGAAATTTATTTCTTGAAATACTTATTCCCTACAGTATCCTTAACATGTAATAATAAAGGTAAAGAATGACAATACTTTTAGACATGTTTCATAAAAAAACACTAACGGTGTAGTTACGCCACTGATCTCCCTCCTGATCTTGCACTTTGATGCACATAGTTTGCAACAGTGACAGAAGACTGTTATACAGTAGAAAAAGCAATTCAAATATTATTTTTAGTGATTAATTATTACAATTTAGTAGAGAATAACAGATAATGCAAACTTTAATTAAAGTCAGATGCTCTTGTTGAAAGTTTTTCAGACTGAAGATAGTTAACAAGTACCTAGTCACTTTTCAGCATTTCAGTGATGGGAGAGTCCTTTGTCAAGTCTGATCAATTCTGTCAGATTTTGCCATTTGCAGTATGTAATACTTTCTTTTTACATTTGATGCAGATATTCAGCTAGGTCATAGACATTGTAATACCTTTAATACGTTAATTTGTGGTACATTTCTCCTTTTCCAACAGAACTGTACCCTGCCGCTGCCTCTGCTTTCATATGATATTAATATCATGTCAACAGATTACAGTTAGTGGAAAAACAAATCTTAGAGACATATAGTAGTATTCTTGGTCCGCCATGGCTAATTCTATTAAATAAGGAGGTATTACTGCCTTTTTACACCATTTCCCTAAATATGTAGAGAAATCCTTTATAATAACAACCTATTTTTGTTTTCCCTGATAACGGCAGTACTCATGTTCTTGTTGTCATCCCGATATACACTGTGTACATACAGTAGGGTGCAGTGTTACAAAGCGGTGCTGCTATATAAGACTCCTTCCAGCACTAGAAGACAAAATTATGGCTCATTCACTTCAATGGGTCGTAAGTTGTCTTCTTGTGCTGTAACATGTCTTATGTAATACAACTGCATAGAAAATATAGCCCAGAAGGCCATGTTCACTAAGCAGTGCTATAACAGAATACATTTTCCAAAGCTCTAAGAGACCTTATGTCCTATTTAGGATAATGGCCTTAAGATTTCTTCTGGTGCCATAAGGGGTTTTATGGAGTAACACTGCTTATATACTGTATTGCCCATAATGTCTAAACTCTACAAGCTTAAAGAAGTACTCATGGTAACACTTTTTTTTTATAGGATTGAATCAAGGGCTCTATGGCACTATGGAGGTACTTACCTCCGTAGGAGATGCCAGTAGCAGCTCCGGCTGGGCTAGTTAGGACTAACATAAGGGTGGTTTAAATGTCCTGCAGGGCAATAGGTAGCTATTACAGTACGTCATCCCTTGCGGCTTCCTATTGGCCCACGTGATGCAGAACATTTAAACTGAGCAGATATTCCGGCATCCCTTACGGAGGTAAATATCTCGGGAAGTAGGGGGTCCCCGGGGTTGAAATTAACATGGTTCCGCTCTAGAAATCCCCTGCTTCAAACCTATGCTAAAAAAACACACATGTAATGTTCATTAAGACGAATATTTCCAAAAATTTAACAATACAGCTCAACCCCCTTATAACGCTGTGCTTGGGGTCCAAAGAATCACATTGCGATATAAGCGGATTGCGTTAGAAATAATGTACAGCTGTATGCATTGTACAATAAAGTATTTAAGATACCAATAATCGTATTGTAAAGTATTCATAAATACGAAAATTGGGAGTCACACTTGCATCGCGTTATAAGCGGATCCGCGTTGTAACGGATCGCGTTATAACGGGGTTGAGCTGTAACAGGAAATTAAATCGTTTTTGCAGGGAGTGTTAAGAAGGAAAATGGATCTGATTTAAGATTTCTTGTAAGTGCCACAGAAGAAAGAAAAAAAAACTTTACAAAAAAGGAGGAAAAAATACGTGTAATTTCTAGGACTGATGAACAATCATATGACAAAACTCTCCAAACCCTTTGTTTAACATGGAATCGTTAAATATCTACAGTAAACAATATATTTAAAAATACTACTAAACATGCCACTGCCATAAGTTCAGTTTGCTCATAGGAAGGGCTGTCTGCTAAGTGACTCTGTACTCTGATTTAAGCTAAGGTCTCTGGCAAGATTATTTTAATGTAAAGTTTCTCTTTTACCATAATTTATCCCATAGTACTTGAGCTTCTTCCCCTCTTATGCGAAGTAACATTTTTCATCGTTTAGGAACATCATTTTAATAAAATATTGCACTGATTTTTGGATAATGCATTACAGATTACACATACTACAAGAGTGAAAACTCGTATTACGTTCGGTACCAACCTGGCTGACCATTTCAGAGACCCTCTTCAGACGTTGTAGCTCAGGCATATCAGCACCTACTTGCATCCCTTTACCCTTAATTTCTGTTTCAAAATCTTTTCTGTATTCTTTCTATTAAAAAAAGACATGAAATGCACTTTCAATTCTAAATGTAAATCAACAAAATATTTAAAAATTATTATTTTTGTAGAAGCAAAAGGCTTCTTTAACCAGGCTCTTTTCTTTTCAACATTTTGCTCTTTCACATTTGTGACCAAGAGGGTCTTACAGAAGCATTATCATCCCCGTATTATCTTCAGGACACCTACTGTATGGTTCTGCCGCAATTTGCCACTGTTCTCATTCTTGTGTGGAAGGGTTATATTGCTATCAAAAAATCATGGTTGGGCAGTCAATCAATAATGAGAATATCCCTACGATGTGCAACATTCTTATTAGGTCAGGTTATGCTTCTGGAATAAGAATCTATGAAGAATAATAGCAGCGGAACTGAGGGTGTCCCGGAGATAACACTGGGAGAACCGACCGCACTCCAGGAGATCCCCAAAACAATAAGGCAAGTTAAAAAATGTTTTTGTGATCTGTAGAAATATATATAACTAGAGTTCCAGCACTCACTGACTACGAGAAAAAAATTTGAAAATTGGATAAATGCCAAAAGAATCAACAATTTAATGCAAGCACAAGATAACCACACCTGGAGTGATGCTGGCACAAGCGGGTATATGGACCCTATTAACACAGTTGAAAGGGTAAAGACACACAGGGTCAGGGAATGGGGTAGACAAAAAATAAGGAGAGTGGGGGGTATACACAAGCGATGGGGGGAGGGTAAAAGGGAGGGCAACGTTTCGGGGGAAAACCCCTTCCTCAGGCCCGTTCCCTCAGGTCTGTGTGGATCATAAGGTACTTCCCTTGACCCTGTCCCAGACCACCGGAGCAGCACCCAGTAATCAAAACACAAATAAACAGCAAAAATGCAAGCTCAAATGGGCAAAGTCCAGAGTACACAGGAGTATATTAGTGGTATAGTAGAAGAATCAAACCGTCAGGTTTACTGCAACCAAGTCTCTCTCCCAATCTCTCCTGCCAGAATGTGGGATGCTTGGGTTTTTTGTCTACCCCACTCCCAGACCCTCTGTGTCTTTACCCTTACCACTGTGTTAATAGGGTCCATATACCCACTTGTGCCATCATCACTCCAAGTGTAGTTATCTTGTGCTTGCATTAAATTGTTTATTCTTTTGGCATTTGTCCAATTTTCATAATTTTCCCTCGTAGTCATTGAGTGCTGGAACTCTGGATATATTTTCACTGTTGGTTCAGAGGAATTTGGGTCCCCCTTCTGTTCCTTGCACCCTGCACATAACTATTTATACTATTTTATTGAGTGCTGTCTATCATCTTTATTTTGGTTTGTAGAAATATATATATATATTAGGTGAAAACGACAGGCTATTTGCATGCAACATATGCTGAGAAACTGAACAATGAACTCATCCTGGCATTGACAAATGGATATTCAATACTACTTCTTATACAAAGAAAAGATTGACTGTGCGCTTCTTTATCTAATTTTACAGACTGTGATTATTGGTTAGACAGAGTTGGTACTGTGCATCATATCTATAACAAACCATTTTATTAGTACAACGTGTGCCAAACATCTTTTGGAACACTTTGTTGTTTCCTGTAAAGATCACAGCCCAGAAGGGAGCAATTGCCTCACATAAAAAAAAAAAAAAACTAATTCACTAACATTATGATAATTACAGTAATTATATATGGCCTTTATATGGGTATTATGAATATGATATAATTATAACAATTATTATAATGTTGTAGCTAACCTTGTATAACACAAAATAAATCACTATTCCATTCCCAAGAAGAACAGTGTACATAGCATGAAATGTTGTAATTCTGTTTTCAAGACAGTAGATCATGTTGATGGAAACAGTTATAAATCTAATGCTTGTAGCATCTTCGTATGCAAAATCGGCTTTTTCTATTATGTGATACCCATATTAGCAAATTAAGTACTCTTCAAACTATTTTTAAATATGGTTTCATGAGATGTAACAGCGCACGTCAATGATTCCAACATAAAAAAAGGCCTTCTGTGAAACAGTTTTCCACTATGATGTGCAATTGTACTGCCAAGAAAATAAAGCTACAACCTTTACACTGTATACCATTTTAATGATTCACTTTATACCAATGTATTCAGAAAATACCCAGTGCCAGTACCAAATAAACAGTTTAAAGTGTAAAGACATAGGGGTATACTGTACAGTATGTGCCAACACAATAGCAGAGCACAAAAACATTGCACCAGAATTGCACCACTTTGACCTTGATACATATGGGCCATAGGCCGAGAGTATTAAAGCGTGAACCACGTTATGGGAGCAGAATCAGTGATACCTGCTATTAAAGTAAATTGCAAATATTGCCTGTTTCGGGTGCGATAGTGCGGATCTCGCTTTGCTGACTCCCGGCCATAGTGTTACAGTATGTGTGCTATGTGTGCTAAGGGTGATGTATTCAACCAGCAATACTATTTGAGATTTAAGGCCTTGGAATTTGTCTTTTGCCTTACTTTTGCAACCAGCTTCAGCTTGATGATAAAAAAATATATAACAGACTTTAACTTAACAAACTCATTAACTTGCATTCTGTATATTAAGCTTTGGGTTGGTTTTAAATGCCTGCAAAATCAACACCTACTTTGGCGAGTTTGAATAGGATTTGAATAATTAAACTATCAAAATTCTGTATATGATTATTTTTGGATACCAAAAGTATGGATCTACTGTAGAATGACTGTAAACGTGGAAAGCTTCCTCTCCATATGGTTTTTGTTCCATATAGGCATACTGTAGTTTCAGGCTTGATGCAGACATAATAAGATGCACATTAAGATCAATCTTTTTCATTACACCTATTTAAAAGGCATTATCAAAGTTATGCGTTTACCTGACTGACTATTTCAGATGCCCGTTTTGCTCTCATAATGTCAGGGATGTCTGCACTAAGTTCCATGCCTTTTCCTTTAATATCATTCTCAAGATCCTTCCTGTATTCTTTCTGCAAAAGGAAAACAAATAACATTTTGTTGGATAATAAACTAATAAGCAAACGGTAGGATGATATTTATGACAAAAGAACATGTATTGTGATACATATAATCATAAATCAACATACCTCATTAAATATCTGGGCAGCGTTTTTCACCCTTATTAAATCTAGTGTATCTTCTAGGTCTGTCATTCCTTTTCCTTTCATCCCTTCTAAATCTTTCCGATATTCTTTCTAGAGATCAAAAGAAAGATACATATATAGCCATGCATAATAATGGTATATTACTTGCCTCTCTGTTGGCAGTAAGTCCTGATAAGTACGGATATGCCAGCAGTAGTTATGGAGGTTTTCCCTCATCCAATGGTGAGGTGCCCTATGTATGGAGGGGAGTGGCTGTATGCTCTGAGTCCCTGAATAGTGACATCAGGGATGCGCCTGCCTCCTGAAGTATATAAGGCACAACACAGTTAGTTACAGTGTGTTCTAGCAGCTGTGGGAAGTTGTATTTTCCTGCATAAGGGATTGTAGGAACACTTTGTGACCCTAGTGAAGTAACTAGCGGTCCAGGTTGACCAATCGGCCTGTCTAAGCCACCCTGTGTCCAGGGACCTGGCACAGAGAGGATCTCCCTAGGAGAAGAGGGAATCCCACTTCAATTTGGGAGGGCGTACCTGGCGAAGGGACAGCATGGAGAGATGTGCGGCTAGAGCCGGCAGCTGCATGGGGCAGTCTGCTACATCACCGTCTACAATAAAGATGACCTTGTTAACGATACCCCCACTGTGTGAGTGTGAAATTACTCAGCAGTGGATGGCACCACCAAGAAGGAGTTCCTCACCAGGACCATCTCCCTGCGGAAGCACAGATCCTGATGAGGTGGAGGCGCTGCACATGATGCAAGTTGAACTCGCACCCACTACCTCAGCTACCTGTCCTGCTGGAAATCCCCTAATACCATAAAGCGGGAGACTCAGGAGTCCTGTTGCCTACAGGTGCATCACCAAACACAAACATGTAATGGGGGTTGGTTACTAGAGTACCCAGGCCAATGTGAGATTGGGGGGGGGGGGGGAACCCGTTACACATATTTAACCCATTAGCCAAGAAACATGAATAAGTATTGAAGTACAATTGTAGCCCAACTCAATGATCCTGGACTCTGGGATTCACCCAGGACCAGTACTGTACTAGCCAACTGCCCAGCCCATATAAGAAAGTGAAAAACCGCAGCAATTACAGTACATTTCACTGAGCTCAGGTTTTCTTCAGATATAGCCTGGCTTTGGGAACAGTGAGTTGCTGAAAATCTGTTCTGTGCTTGAATGTGAGAAAGCAGGATTCTGATTTTTGATTCTACCTTAGGTATATCCGTTATGAATATACTACGTGTTCGAATCTGTCGAAAAATCTTCAAGAATTTGATAGGTTTGATGAAGTTTTCACAAAGTTTATAGTTCTGGGAAGTTCACAACTTCTCCAGCTTACTGTAAGACTCAGAGAGAGAGAGATTTAACACCCAATGGATTTTAGTGATTATTAAAGATTTCACAACATTTTTGCGAGTGGTAAAGGTACAATATTTGTCAGTCTCGCAGCCTTTTATGAATAAAGTACTGAAAAACATATTTTGCACTCAAAGGAAGTGATACCTGCATTCTATATAAATAAACCGTTTATAACTGTTGTTATCTAGGAGGTCTTATTTTGTATGTGCTTAACTGGAGGATACTTAACTTACACTTAGCATCCAAAGAATGAAATTAAGTGGAAATCTGTTTCCATGACCAAGCAGGCATGAACACATATTTTATTTGATTATTTTGGATAACAGGTTGGTTTAACTTCTTTTTTCGCCATGGTCATTGTGCTAAATTTTAGGATTACTGAAAAATAATGAAATGTCATACAGATATATTTTCCTGAAAACATAAGCATACAAATAAAAGCAGATGACAAAAAAAAATACCTCTTTAAGCAGATTAGTGACATGTTTCACATGCAGAAATGTTGGTGTGAGGTCCAAATCCACACATGCTTTTCCTTTAATTCCTTCTTCAAAATCTTTCCGATATAACTTCTGTTCAGCAAAGTAAAACACAAAAGATACTTACTAACAAGCATACGTTTTTTTTAACTACACATTTCTGTCAGAAAGGCAACTGTGCAATAAATGGCCATGGCTGTCATTGAGTAATTTACTCATTACAGCAAATCAAAAAGGTAACCTAAGCAAGGTCTTATACTTCGAAATGCCCCAAGATCCTTTTATCAGCCACAAGTCAAATAATATAACCGAGTTGCAGGATGATTCCTACGGTGTTGTATGTGAACAGCATGTTTCCACTCTTCTATTGGCACATTCTGGGAGGCAGGGATTATCAGGCCATTTTTGGATGCAATTTCCCATTGAAGTCAATGAATTGAGCCTCCCAAAAATAGTCTCCCTGCTGTAAAACCAGTGCAAGAGAATTGCACCAGATTTAGACAACTCCAACGTCTTTCAGTGGGAATAATTTTCTTTGGTAAATATGGTGCTGTTTATATACGGTGATTTCCCCCCTGTTCTGCATCCGTAACACTTCAGTAAGTAGCTATCATTGTGGTAAAAATAACATACAAATAAACTAAAACAAGAAAAAGACTTGCTTCATTACCCACAAACACTGTAACCAATAAATAAAATATTAATAATGATTATATTATTAATAATACTAATATATATAGTATATAATACACATATATATATATACACACAATATTGCAATCCCCACCAAAATAGCAATCACCAAGCAGCACTCAGATATAAATGATTCAAGTCAGTGTATTAAAACACAAACATGACACACAAACTAAGGTCCAAAAAACCCTGTATTCAGCAATAAATGAGTATTAGGTGATACCTTTTTTATTTGGACTAACAATTTATGTCATAGGACAAGTGTTCGAGAGTTCTCCTCTCTTTCTCGGGCCAACAATACTGATTAACAAAGGTATCTATGACTAAAAAAGATGTTAGGAAAGCAGAAAAAAAACGAACAAAAAAACAGAGATGTAGATAAGGTACAGTGAGAAAGTGGTGTTTGAAGACATTGGAAGGGTAATAAAATGGTGACAGGGAACAGCATGGAAGGGGAAGGGGTTGCTGTGGGGCTGAGGGGGTGAGGGGAAAGGTGTAGATAAAAACATTGGTTAGAGAGTCAGGCAGGATAATTACAAACAATTGTGATAGTGTGTGAGAAACCCCATATCTGCATTAAGTCCTCTTTTTTGGTGTCAAAGAGTCTTATCATTCTGAGTTCAATGGTTTCCGTTCTTGGGTGCGTTTGAACATTCCATTGAGGATTTTGATTTTTAAATCATTTATGGAATGATCTGGTTGTGAGAAATGATGTCCCACTGGTGAGCAGTATCTTCCTTCTTCATGGTGTTGTATAGAGCAGCGGTGCGCAAACTGTGGGGCGCGACCCCCAGGGGGGGCGCGACACTGCCGACGGGGGGCGCGGGGTTTACAGAGGCCCTGCGCGCTTCCCGAAGGCACTTAAATTAAGTGCCGGGGGAGCTGCAGGGCCTCTGTAAACCTAACTTACCGTGGCTCCGGCGGCTTCCTCCCTGCGTCGCCATGGCAACGCGGCGTCAAAATGACGCTGCGAGGTCATGTGATGTCACGTTGCTATGGCAACGTGATGTCATTACGCCGGAGCGCGGGTAAGTTGGGGTTGGGGGGGGCGCGGGAGTGAGGGGACAGCCGGCAGGGGGGCGCAGGGAAAAAAGTTTGCGCCCCCCTGGTATAGAGTGTCTGTGCATATTCATTCTGCCTTGAAGTTTTTGGCTGGTTTCGCCAATGTAGCATCCTTAGTCACATTTGTTACATTGTATCATACAGTATATACTACATTCCTGGATGTGCAGCAGTATGATCATTTCACATTGAGTGTCACATGGTTGTGACTGGCTGTGGGATCTTGGCATACAGTATATGTTTGCAGAGTTTGCAACGTGTGTTGTTGCACGGTTTTGTGCTATTATCAGTGTCTTTAAGCTTGTTTTGAAGTTTTCTGTTGACTAATTTCTGTTTGAGGTTTGGTGGTTGCCGGAACGCAAGAATGGGTGGTTTCAGGAAGATTTCTTTTAATGTCACATCCTCTGCCAGCATGGGTTGCAGATCTTTGATTATTTTTTTTGTATTGTTGTAGGGTTGTATGTTGCCACTAGTGGTACATGTGGTATGGTGGTATGCGAGACAGAGAGACAGACAGTGTCACTAATGATTTGATGCGGAAAAACTATTTGCCCACCTGACTCTGAACCTTTTGAGCCTCCTTTGAAACTTGATAAGATGGCGTATCGACGAATTCAAGCAGTGATTTGCCTTTAGACTTCTCATACTCCTCCCTGTATTTAACCTGTAGACAAAAACAGTAGAATTACGATACAATAATATTATACGTAAAATGTACATATAAATAAAAATTACAATTATCAGGACGTTAAATTGGCCATATGACAACATTTCCCCCAAAACTAACCACGTAAAATGTTATTGAATGTTATTGTTTAACATTATGTGTTCATAAATTAAATTTATGGACACACGAATCCTCCTTACCTGACTTTGAAGCACAGCATTTTCTTTATGATGAATCTGTTCTGCTGTATCGAGAGCAAAATGATAGATTCCCTTGTTTTCTTCAAACTTTTTCCTATATATGTTCTGAAACACATAACATTTTGTGGCATTCAGTATGTTGTTTAATCAAATGACATGAAAGAAAGAGGTAATTTAAAATGGAAGTGCAGCTGTGGTGTTTGGAAGTACTTAATTGCAAGACATAAGTAAAAAGTGGAAAAGTGAGAAAAATATATTCCTGACTGAACTCATTGATATGCCATTTATATCATTTATTGACAAATGCAGTCATATAACAGACATATTGACTGTATTTGTCAATAAATGGTATATCAATGAGTGCACTGTCAGGAATATATTCTCTTTTTTCTGCTTTTGTGTACCTATATTCCATGTGCAACATGTATTACTCAATTATATTGCTTGCTACTAAACAATAGGAACCTTGTGCTGGATATCTTTTTTGTGTTCATAAGTAAAAAGTGCACTACTGTATGATTTTTCAGGTGTGTTACTTAGCAATGCCACTGCATTGCAATATTTCAATGATCCTCATAAATTCAATTACACATTGTGAAAATGTCATCTTTTTGCAGGTAACTACAGTATGAATTCATCTACCATTTACTGAAAAAATAACACAAGAGGTATCCTATAGTAATGTAGTTTCAAACAGTCTGTGCACTTTCAGAAAAACCGGTTCAGTATTAAAACAAATAACTTTATTGGCGGAACATTAGAGACCACAAACACAGCAGCATTCACAGTTACCTTGTACCACCCGCTAAGAACAAGTGTGCAGAATAACTGAGCTATTCACATATTTTTTTTTAACATGTAGCACACCTTTTCAAATCGGTTTCTTCAGAGTAAACAAAATTGGATTTGTGCATTTCTTTTAGTATCGAATTTTTGCATTCCTTAACATCATCAAAACGGAGTCGTCTTTTCAATTTAATAATAATACAATATTATTATTACTTGTTATAATTATTACATGTTATGTACTGTAGTAGAGCTATTATTGCCCGTTATGTAACGGTGCAGTGTACGCAGTGCTAAATACAGATTTTTTTTAAACCCCTGCCTTTTATACCTTAACATGTAATTGAATTCCTTTTAGTTAATAAAAAATTAGAGTGCTGACTAGAGATGGACAAATGTATTCTTCAAATTTGAATCCGACCCAGATTGGCTAACTCCTTTCTGCCGTGGAATTCCATAGAGAATAAATAGAGGTGCAGCCTCAAGCTGAAGCCATTGTGTTGTAAGCACTGCAGGGTTTAGCTGTGGGTTGGCGAGGCTGTTGCTGCTGTAGTAGTAGCTCATATATTTTTACATTATTTACTTAATAACATTTGTAGTTTAATCATTAGCCTGTGAGTGACGGGACTGACCCCTGTCTGTGTGTGTCCAGTATCCACTCCTGGGCTGTGGCCTGCCATTACTTAGCTGTCTGTGCTCCTGTACTGTTTCTGTCAACTTAATTATATAGCAGTATATTAATACTTAATAATCATAATAATATTTTTTTGCTGCGGATTAATCCGTCGTCGTTTCTTCTTTCACACTCCACCGTCTTTTTTAAATTATTTTTTTTTAACAATCCCACGTCGGATTCGATATAACCACGGCCCGGGTACTGGATTTACGTTAAATCTGACATCAGGTTGTCTAACATCCGAGAAACCGAGCCTTAAGGACGTATTTTTAATAATCGGATTAAAATTGGTGCAATCCGAAGTCAGATATTAACGCTCAGATTACATTTTGAATGAAAAGTCCTGGAAGGGGATTTTGGGCCAGTTCGGCCATCTCTAGTGCTGACAAACTATTTATTAATACATTTCTACAAACAAAACCTTTGGTTTATATAACACCATGTCACCATCTAGAGTTACACAATGGCATAGCAGTCTCAGCACTACTGCAGTAGTGTCATTGGTACCCCCTGTCCATTCAGAATACAGAAACAGTAAAATACAGTACATGTTATAAATCAGTGTGCCAACACCAATTTTATTTGTAACTCTCAGTAATTGTACTATCTTTTCAACTGTTTTGTTAATTATCATTTTATAAAACTGGAAAAGGAAAAACTGCTATTTTAGTACTGATTTATGTGTATGGCTATTCTGCCATTGTTGGGTGGACTGGATTAAAAGTTTTGCATGAATTTCTGTACACTTTAGCACATTACGCCTATAATCTATATTATCTTTAACTGTGCATGCAATGTCTTGTATATAATGTATACCCTGTTCACTTATGTAACTATGTACAGTATTTGTAGCCATGTATTATTTGTCATCTTAACTCTGTGCCAAGGACATTTACAAATTCGACATTTGATTCGAACTGTGGGTCGATCTTCGGAGTTAATTTTCGAATCCGGGCAAAATTCAGGGCCAAAACCCAGAAAAGACTCGTTGCATTTGTTTTTTTGTTGTGTGATTTTTTAATTTACTTTTTTTTTTCCCCCTTCATTTTTTTTGTGTTTGAATTTTTTTTTTTTTTATTATTTTTTTTTTAACGCTAATTTTTCCTAAAATAATTTGAACTTTGCAACCATTTAACCAAAATTTTTACAAAAATGTTTTCCGTGATTTTATAAAAATCTAAAGCCAAAAGCAGCCATGTTCTTCCATCCCCCGTCACCCACTACTTTAGGAATCTACAAAAGACTAAGATGTATCTTTTGCCAAATTATGCTTAGGAAAAAAACACAGTTAACAAAATATGGGATAATGTGATTTCTTGGTGAATACCTTTTAAATAGTATTGCCTTAAAGAAAATTCCAGGGTCTCTGCTTTTTCCTGTTTCATTCTGAGAATCTGAGGCAGGGCCAGGGCCGTGTGACTGCTGTAATAGCAACTACTGTACAGTATATAACACTACACCAGACATTGTGTCACTGTAATTACAATACACAATTGGATATAGAAAAGAAAATAATAAAAAAGGAATATACAAATGTTGAAAATAACCCTAACTTGCTTCAAACTTCGCCAATGCAATAAACATTTGCAGATAAAAATCAGCTATGGACAAAATATTTAGTCCCAGTTTGCCCCCAAGTGGTGTTAATCATTATTACTGCATTTATCAGCAGAACATACAGTACTGTCATCTGCAGATTGCATCCCTTCTAGTAAACAACTGTTCTAAAAGTAAAAAAAAATAATATTTATTGTTTTTACATGGCAAAGTCATATATATATACTGTGTGCTCATTTGCATGTCATTTCCCAGAATCCCTTGCTGCAGTGGAAGTGCTGTATGCTGGGTGATAATGGTGAAAGGCGGGGTTGCAGACCTGCCTAAGATATGCAGATGAGCATACAGTTGTATTTGCATATATATATATATATATATATATAGTTTAGGATTATGATTACTTGACAAATGAGTCCCAAATACCTTATTTTGATTTTATATGACAAAAATATGGATACTTCTTTGCTCCTTGGGAGCAACTACCTAAAAATTATTTATAGCCTTAGCTCCTGTGGTACTGGAGGCCAGTCTCTTATTAAGCAGGTTCATTTTCAATGGCAAATAATAAAATATATGCATTTATATATATAATATACAGCAATTGTATGATTTCCATGTATACTTCTCTGATTAGAGATGCATTAATTTACTTTCACTGCGCACCAAATATATATACAACTCAACCTCGTTATAACATTGTGCTTGGGGTCCAAAGAATCACATTGCGTTATAAGCGGATCGCGTTAGAAATAATGTACAATTGTATGCAAATAATGTACAATAAAGTATTTCAGACACCAATAATCGTGTTGGAAAGTATTCATAAATACGAAAATTGGGAGCCACGCTTACATCGCGTTATAAGAGGATTCGCGTTGTAACGGATCGCGTTATAATGGGGTTGAGCTGTATTATTATATTTATATTATATATTATATTATTATTATAAATATATTATATTATATATAATATTGACCAAATATCAAATACATTTTAATTGGTCTTTTTTATAGCCATTAATAAATATTGGACGAAGCTATTCATCATTCATTATCATCATACTGTTTGTCAGAAACTCAACTAACAAGTTTCATACAATTCCTGCTGGTATAAAGTGGTACAAATCGGAGAGAGAATTGCTGCGATGTGAGACATCGAGTCCAATCTTGCAGTAACTCACGTCAATGGCAGTTACCGCAAGATCGTCCGCAATGTCCTGCAATGACTCACGGCCATTGTCTGACTTTTTAAATGGGGCTAGATCTTATTTTTGTGTTTCTATAGTGATAACCTTTCAACCGACTCCACATTTTGAAGTACCACTTGACCAATTTCTGGTTTAAAACTAGGAATAGCTGGGTTTGTATCCCTGTCCTTTATATATTCATCCCAGAATGCTATGGGGCAGGAGTAAAAGCCCGACTCAGTCAAACTGTCTAGAATATTTGGAGTTAGTGGACAGATATGGATAGGGCTTTGTTTAATGAATGGGACATACAGTTGCTGCACCTGTTTAAAAGTAAATTTGCTGCAGCCACTTACCTTTAAATACATGATCTGCTAATGATTAAGGACTTCTTATAAATGCAGTAGTTTATGGCTGGTTACAAATGTATATAGATTTTAATGTAACAGACACTATAAGATAACTGCTAAGCCTAGTACAGGTGATCTGGTTTATTTTTTCCTGATATTAAAGCACAGGAAGAGTTTGGATGTGTACCGATCAAACATGTCAGGCTTTAGCAGTTTGGTAGCCTATTCAACAATGTTACAAGAGACTAGAGCTCTCGTCCATGTAATACCAGAGAATAAATTCTGCCCTATTAAGAAAAATGATGTTTCTAGTTCATCTAGCTAAGCTTTCACCTGGAGCTTTTATGCTCTTTTCTGTACAAAGAATATAAAACTCCGAAACAACTTAATGAGGCTCATTGTATCGCGTCACAGGCAGTGACAGTGACACAGCTACTAACATGATTTTGTTTTTTAAAATCTTGCAAATTAAAATTAACAAACCGGTCGTTCCTACCGTTTGATATTAGTTAGTGGAATGAGAAGGCTAAAACGTCTCCTTGGTCACTCCACTCAATAATATACTGAAACAAATGCAGTCACCTACCTAAAAGGGCAACCCCTCCTAGGACCTGAGTGTACTAGTGGCATTCACATGTTTGGGGGGTATAAACTGGGTGTTTGGTACCTTTTTAGCACACTCAAGTTTACAGTTGTTGCTGCCTTTTTATTGTTATTGGTAAGTGCCATCCTGAGTTGAGAAATGCATTCCCTGCATGGGATGAAGATTTTATACACCTGAGGGTAAATACAACTTATCCAAGTCTATGTGCTACTGTATGTGTTTCTGAAAAATACACTGGGTGTTATTAATTATTGTGGGTCTCTTGTGCGCCAACTACACAATGATTGGTCAAGCTACAGAACATACGTACTTCCTCAATACTCTCTCTACAAACACACTTACATTGCTTTGCATCTTGCTAGTCTTCAAAGCATGTTCCAAGTAAAGCACGTTTGGCAGGTCTATGGTTGGATCGTGCATATTTTCCATGTCTTTCCTGTATTTCACCTGAAATTAAAAAAAAAATTGTTTAAAAGAAGTAAAGTCAGTTCAGGACTTAAGAGTTATTCACAATACGTATACTGTATACTGTTAAATGCTGGATCTGAATGTCCATGCTGGATCCCATGGGGTCTAATGTTTTACAGTGGAATGGAGAATGGGAAGTCTAACACCCAATATTCAGAAAAGGTGCTAAGCTTAAGCACATCCTTATTACTCTCAGTCATTTCTAAGATTTATGTGTCCTTTGTCAATGTTGTGCTTTTTATTACACAGTATAAATACCATTCAGGTTGTACAGCAACGAATTGCTTTGTTTTGCTTCTTTTTCTAAGTACAGTACCTTTATTAATTAACAAAACAATAATAATGAAAAACAAATGTGCCAGTGTTTTTCTAGAAAGCTAAAAATTAACGTACAGTATAAAAAATGTCAAAAGGAGATGTAATGACACAAATCTAAAATAAATCGTCAAATCAGACACTCGAGAGGCACCTTTTTGCGAAAACTAGGAAATATATATTTTTTAAAAAGACGACAAATGAGCGTGAGTTACGTATTTTTCTTAGTCTGCTGCAGAAAGTGAAATCACAAAGAATGTCGTGAAAAGGAGCCTGGGCCATAAATACACGGTTGCCAGTATCCCTGCTAATCATGGACACATGTATAGACTAAACCAGAGAAGGTAATGATCTGAGTGTAGATAAAGTACAAGGATAATAAGAGTCACATCATACTGATAGTTATATGAGTGACAGTCAGTGTGCAGCTGAGTAGAAGGAAGAGAGAGTGAGAGAGAAACTTACAGGCAGCAAGTGGTGTCAGGTTGTCTATTGATAAATAATGTCTGTGTTAAATTATCGTCAGATAATGACAGGTTTAAATCGTTATTTTACCAGTTAAAAAAAAAAAGATTGACATTTTGACAAATCACCATGACTCCTCACATTTTACTAGTCCTCTTATGAAATATTACAACGGATTACCTTTTACTGACATTTGACAACTAGTGTGTCACTAATTAGAAACATCTGCTAAAATGAAATGTGTTCCCATACAGAAGCAAAACATGCACGAAATAAATCTGTTCTGTAGTAATAGATAATTGTGACTGTTATTTTTTTAATTCAACTCTTAATGCCATTTTTAATGAGTTTTAAAGCATAATTTGATTTCTATAACAGGGTTTAGCAAACTTCCCAAGCAGTGCAAGATATTTGCAACACTTTCTTGTTTGTGATAATTTGTTGCCAATGTTTCCAGCAGTTTGAGCTGCAAACTGTAACAATAGATTATGTTACCATAATAATATAAGGATACATTATAACTGTTGAGTTACACTGAATGAAGGGTTGATTTAAACTGAAAGGCGGCCATTATGTTAGGCACACAACCAGGCTTTTTACAGATTTATAACCGGAGAACCAAACTATTGCCAGTTTAGGTAATAATGTAGAATACAGTTTCACATGCTTTATATATAAAAATAAGAAAATAAAAAATAAGGTGGAAAGTAGTATTGCTGCTTTAAAATGTTGCTGGCCAGGCTTTTGAAACAAGTATTTTCAAAAAGATGTATTTGTAATGAGGCAATCCAAGTGTTTTTTTTATTATTATTTTAATACAGGATTGAAGCAGGGGTTCTCCGGAGCTGAACCCCATTAATTTCAGCTCTGGGGACTCCCTGTTTCCGGATGGCAGTAGCCACTCCAGGGTTCAAATTATAACTGTTTTTCAAAGCTCCTGGGCCCTGCAGGCCAATAGGAAGCCGTGACATCATCCAGTGTGGCTTCCTATTGGCCCATGTGACGAAGGAGCTTTAAACTGCAAAAAACTGCAGAAAGGCACTGGCACTCTGCAAACAAGGGGTCCCCCGAGCTGAAATTAAAGGGGTTCAGCACAGGAGACCCTCTGCTTAAAACATTAAGCTGTATTAAAAAATGAAGAAAAAAAGGCAATCCAAGGGGGCGGATGTATTTGTGAATGTATTTTTTCCTACCTAAGATTGAAATAGGGGGTCTCCAGAGCAGATCCCCATTAATTTCAGCTCCAGGGACCTCCTACTTCAATCCTATACTTACCTGCGAATTAGGTGCCGATAGCAGCTCCCCTCGGCAACCAGGATTCACAATATATTCCCTGTTCAGATATTTCCCGGCCTCGTGACCAATAGGAAGCCGTGATGTCATTGGTGCGGCATCCAATTTGCACGTGTGACGTGGGAGCTTCAAACCTGAAAGCCTTGCTTGCCGAGACAGAGCAGCAACTGGCACCTACTTCAGAGTATCTCTGAAAGGAGACGTCCCAGAGCTGAAATTAACAGGTTTCAACGCTGGACACCCCCTGCTTCAATCCCATATTAAAAAAAAAAACCTTTAAAAAAAATTCTCTGTCTAGGGTTTTTATGGCATGACACTGCTGATGACAAAAAAAAAAATTAATGGGACATAAAAGGGTAGGGGAGGATTTGAAGGGCTTAAAACAGGACTATGTGTACAAAAGGGAGGGAGTTCAAATATATTTTTCACTGGCATTACATGACCATACTTGATAACCAGTGGCCAACAGCACTACTGGTGTGTCTCTTTATTCTTTGGTTACACCTTCAAGCTTTTATTTATTTCATATTACGAAGTTACTAATTTTTAATGTACCTCTGTTTAAAAAGAAAATAAGGTACAGTACTGTACATCCTGACTTGCTGTCACCTCAAATGTCAGCTTGCAGTTTGTAATGTATTCATCAACAATCTTGCATCATTTACCTCCAATCATTTGTGATACTGCAACTTGAGGCAGAATATGCACATAGTGGGCTTAACATTTAAATTAAGTTCATTTTCCCCCTCTATTTAAGTACAATGTTGGTAATGCAAAAATGATATGAAATAAGGAATACATTATATTTTAGATATGTTGCCAGGCACTGAGACATTTTTTATTTTCTGCAGTATCTGCAAAAACATCCACCCGTCCTAACAAAGTAGCAATGGGGAAATACAGAGGAAAGTCTCAGTTGCTATGGTACTTTAAAGAGCATCTTCAAACTTCATTGTGTTATTGCAAAGCTAGAGTTGGGCTGTCACCATAAAAGTACCAATTTATGATGGTATTTTCTGATGTGTGGTGTAGTAAGATGACATGAAAATTGAGGTTCGGTGATTATATGGTAAATAAAACAAAAACAAAAAGTTATATGTCTAACGATTTTATTGACTAAGGAACGATGTGCTAAAAAAAAGTGATACAGTATAGCCAGAATATGTGTATGTTGTTTGCCTTGGCAACACGATGGAATAATAATGCTATAAAGGCCCGGCTAATATACATGGAATACGTTGTTCTTTTTTATATCCCGTGAGGGAGGCACAAATAAATAGATAATGGTGTTGTGTTTGCCTTAGTCAAACGTATCTTAGTTTACCCTGCGAGTGCTATATATAAACAACTATTATTATCAGTAACAATTTTAAAGGGGAAGTACTCTGTAAATTGTCGAAACAAGGCAATGAAAAGTAGTGGTTCACAGTATATTTGCAGCAGTATTCTAGGAGAAGGACTTGTATGAAAAATCTCCACTTCGCAGCTATTCCTTTTGACCAGTTAAATCAGGACTAAAATGGGATGTGCTTACTAATGTATACTAATGATAAAATAGTGCTACGCAATCATTTGTTACATTATTGTGGAAGGGAAGTTTTGTACCTTGTCTAAAATATTTTATTTTATTAAAGTTTATGTGACATAAGAGAAGGGATGAAAGCATCACATCAGCAAAACGTGGTTTCTGCAAAAAATTAGGTCTCCATCTTGAAACCCATAACAGAGAAGCTTTAGTATTTCTATGCTGCAATGCATTACAAAGCGGAAAAGATGAATACCGCCGGTATTTGTCTAATTCAGACTGACACAGGTATTTTCATGCATTGGTCTGGAACATGAAGGGCCCGACAGTCTGTCCAGCCCTCTGCGAGGCCATAAAAAGTTGAAGCTCAAAAGATCGGTCCAGCGCCTCTCCCCCTCCTGCTTGATATTTTGGAGACCCCAAGACTGCCCCCACCTTCATAGTTTGTGCTCACACCCACCCCCCTTGATAGTTCGGGCCCACACAAAAATCACAAACCCCATTTAAAAGATTCATTATGATATCAAGATTTTGACATTCCTCTCTCATTGAAATGCCATGTTTACAGTTTTGAACAAATTTGCTAAATCTCACGTACATGACTTGCAAGTGCAGTTGCAGCTTGGGCCTGCTTGAAGGAGGCACTGTCGAAGGGGTTGTAATGTGATTTCTTACCCTTCATTTCCTTAGCAAACTGTTCCTTGTACTGTACCTGATGGAAAAATTATCCATTAAAATATTGCAATAAATACATGATTGTATGTAAAATTGTATGTCCTGCTCTCATTAGTTATTGCTTATTGCCGGACTATTCACTTAAAATAAAACAATATATTCTCTTACAATATATTCTCAGAATAGTCCTTATTCTCTTACATAAAACATTGAATGCCATTGAAAATCCAGACAGCCTTCTAGAATTAATAGAATTGTCCTTCCACATGTTATTTTCCTCCAACTTAGAAAGATCTAAATAACATTCAAATATAAGTCACAAGTTAATGAATACATTTATATTGATGCAACATGTTTTGTTTCAAAGTAAAATGAATTAAAATGCAGCAATTCTATTTGAAAATAATGAAAATAAACATATCTAAATTGACAGAAGTAAAGTTAGATTTTTAAAAAAAATCTGTTTAAGAGAGTAAGCTGAGGACGTTTCTTTAAATATTTCAAAGCATTTTAGTCTAAGGGTGATGCGCAGAAATGTTTGTAGCTTCAAAAAAGAGGATCGCAGAACTCATTAGAATATTTCCAAGAGATATGGGTACTGAGGCCATTACTGACTCATAGTACAGCAAAACTCAGAACATTGACATTGCTATACCAGGTTACTCTCTATTTATAAAAAAAAACAGAGTTAGAAGGGGGATAAGTTGATCTTTATGTAAAGAACAACTTAAAAGCAACTTTAATAAAAGGGTCTGGAGAAAACACTGAAACATATTCTGGTAATCCTAGAATCTAGTGATCAAAAAGTTTTTTTTCTCTCCATATTAAGGTGATCTACAGATCTTCAGGACAGGAAGTGGAATTTGATAGAACATCAATGAGGTGGCAAATAAAGGAGAGGTGATCAGTATGAGAGACCACAGTCTGCCAGATGTGGACTGGAAATTCCCTGCAGCAGGTTCACCCAAAAGCTGGGGGACATCCTGGATTCTTTAGAGGGGGCACTTGGTGAGGAAGCTCACTCACAAGGAAGCAATACTAAGTACTTGTAAATTGGGACAGCGTATCACATGTAATTGTTGGTAAGGGCATACATTCAAGCGATCATCAATTAGTATAGTGTAGTATGAAGATAGACTTTATCATGCTGACTTTGACGAGACAGGGAAATATCTAAGGGATTCTTTGGCAGGGTGGAGGTATTTGTGGAGTGCAAGAGCAGTCGTAAAAATTAAAAGATGCAATAATAAAAGCAACAGACCTTTGTGTTAGGCAGGTTGGTAAAACTACAAGGGAATGAAAGTTAATATGGTTCTCAAATGAGAAAAACAGCCTGTAGGAAATATAGGCCGACTCAGAAGAGGGAATACAGAATTATACAGTATTAGTTTAGGCAGAAAGAGACTAAGCAAGTCATCAGATGTGCAAATGCCCAAGCAGCAAAGAACCCAGTCAAAGTAGGAAGACAAAACACTTTTTGGTAGATAAGTAAAAGGGAAATATGGGGATACACCTCCCTAGATGAAGTAGCCAGGCTGCTACGAAATGTGTGGGGTTATTTCCAGTCAGCTGATCTGCCTCTGTGAAGAAATAAAATCATTGTGCCTGCTTCCTGTGAAAGCGGAGTGGTGTGATCTCTCTGTGGACTCTGTGACAAAGGAGAACTTGATCGCAGGCGTTCAATCTGCCCCACCTGATGAGACGAGTGGTGCGCCTTGTCATTAAGCAGCGTGTGATTTCAGACGCAACATTGTACAGGGCACTTGCAGGACAGAGCAGACACAGCATTGAGAGAGAAGCTTCCACAGGACGGCAAAGAATTGAGTTACTATTACTGCACATTGTGCATATTCTATGGTTGTCTGTGAGTGTGATACCTCAAGTTTTTAATGTTGACATTTATTTTTTACATTAAATAATACACTATAGTTGTTGCACTCTTTTTTTTTTTTAGATTACAATCACCTATACTCCTTGTATCAATATACATGTATTCATTAACTTATGAGTTATATTTTAATATTATCCAGATCTGTCTAAGTTGGAGGAAAATGACTTATGAAAGGACAATTCTATTCATTCAAGAAGGTTACCAAGCTCCATTAGGCTATTCTATTAAATTCAGATTCCGAAATTGTTTTTTTGAGAGAGACCTATTTTGTAGGGGCCCAATTTAAATAAATATCTCCAACTACAGCCCCCTATACTGCACAGGGCGAGACACTTGAGGTACAGTACCAGGGAAATAAGCTAATTTAAATATGCAAACATACCTATTGCCCAGTTATCTCACCATGTGGAGCTTAGTTAATATGGACCTAAATCTAGTGTTATTCATGAAGAGTTGTGGCTTTTAAAGCAATGTCACCATTTGCTAACATTTCTCGAAATGCATGAAAGAATTCACAAAGTACTTAAGACATTCGCACATCTCTATAAATAAATAATCAATGAATGCAATTTCCTTCTTAATAACAATTCTAGCATTCTAAAGTTTGTTTTTAAAAAAAAAATTGGTAAAGAATAATCAGGTGTATTATCATTCCTTATCATTTTTTGGATAATTTTGACATCATAATTACTAAACAACAAAAAAAGAATATTATCAGGGGAACATTAAACATTTTAAAAAGTGTAATGTATATATACATACACACATATCTATATATCTATATCTATACACACACCCACACAGACACACACACGTCTGCACATCCCTCTGTGCTTCTGTGATAGCCTGTCCCTCACCCATAGACAGCCAGTGAGGTTGCACATCCCTCCCCCGCTGTGAATGGAATGGAGACCAGTGTGCACATAGGGCAGGAGGGAGTGCAAAGAGAGGGGAGGAGAGACAGCAAGGTGAGTAGGAGGAAGAAACAGAGACAGCAAGGAAAGGAGGAGACCGATGAGATGAGTAGGAGAGGAGGGAGTGTAGTGTGCAAAGAGAGGAGCAGACAGTAAGGCAGGGAGTGCAAAGAGAGGGGAGGAAGGAGTGTAAAGAGGAGCAGAGCATGATGGAGGAGAGAGTAAGGTGGGTAAGAAGGGACAAGAGACAGCAAGGCATTACAGGGAGGAGTGAAAACAAAGAATAATGTTTAATGAATAACCTTACAGATCTCCTAGATCGGTGTATGTTACGCCAGGTACAGCTAGTTTAAACATAATTGTCTGATTTCTTTGGGGGGTAAAAAAGGCACTAATCCTCTACAATTTTTTATCGACTAAATATGCCATTGTGTTTACATCATATTTTCCTCTTAAGCAATGGACCTTAAAACTAATTAATCAAAATCACATACAAAATCAAGAGTAGAACAAAAGCCATTTGTGTCTAATTAAGTACTGTGCCAAATGAGGAACAACAAGAAACTGGAATTTAACAATATATGTTAATCACTAAATAATAAAACAAAATACCCCAAGAATTCCCATGTAATGTATAAAGATTTTTTAACAAAATGTTGCGTTCATGAATAGAAGCACTGTATTCAGCACAATACTTTTCCATTTCAAAGGACTTTAAATTATACAAATAACCATGCATATGAGGCAATGCGAATACATGACTCAGGCTGAAGAAATCATTTAAATTGAAGCATGTAGTTTTGCAATATGCAATTTTATTTCATGTTTGTTTTTCCATCCAATTATGGAATTATTAAAAGAATTTCAGCTTTATTTCTTTCAAGTTAGAGCAAATGGTGGTTAATATAAAACTCTTCTGCAAGGTGTAATTTGTGCAATTTGTTATAGACCAAAACATTTTACTGCATTTTGAGAAGTTTGCTGAAGGGGTGGTAATTATATACTTAGCATTATTAGAGGATAGAAAAAAATATTCTGCGCAGAAAATGACTGACCCATTACAAATGACTAACAAATGCCTTAGCTGTCGAAATATTGCCAGGATACGCCCTTTTTTCACTCACGATGAAACTAAAATCCTAATTCACTCACTTAACCTGTCCCGCCTTTACTACTGCAACCTTCTCCTAGTTCGCATTTCCCTCATTCGCCTGTTCCAATTTCAATCCATACAAAATGCTGCTGCCAGACTCATCAACGTCGCTCACTGGTCCACCTCTGCAGCTCCACTATGCAAATCCCTACACTGGCTTCCCATATACTCTACAATCAAATATAAAATCCTAGTTCTGACTTACAAAGATCTCAGCTATGCTGCCCCCCTTGCATTTCAGCCCTCATCTCCAAATATATCCCTAAACGCCCCCTCCGTTCTGTCCACGATATCCGCCTCTCCTCCTGCCTTATTACCTCCTCTCGCTCCAACCTACAAGACTTTTCCTGTGCTGCCCCCTCTCTGGAATTTCCTACCGTGCACCATCAGACTCTCTCCCAGCTTTCAGACATTCTAAAACTCACAACACCTTTACTTAAGAAGAAAAAAAAGAGAATATCCCTTAATTGGAGCACTTGAAAGCATTTATTACCTATCGAAAAAAATAAGGATTAAAGCAACAACTATATCTCGTCACAATCAAAAACAAGAAAAATACATAAAAATACCTGACGACTATTACACACACACGGTACAGAGTAGGGCCCCTTTCATTCGCAGGGTTGGGTTCCAGGCCCCCGCCGAAAAGTGGAAATTGCTGAAAAGTGGAACATTGCATTTGTGCGCTTTGCACAAAAAAAGCTATGTCCAGCAGCGACCGTCTCTTCTACCTCCTAAGCCGTTCCAGAATGCCCCATTCTGCGAATGCGCGGAATTGGGGGCCCCCATCTGCATATGTGCGGAGTCGACGGCCCCCCTTCTGCGCATGCTTAGAAACATGATTGCAGTCATGAAACAGTACAACCGTATTGGTTTATCGCCGAGAAGCGGAACACTGAGAAGCGGGGCCCTACTGTACAGTAAAATAATGACCAAAGTAATTGTATAGAGCCCATGAGGATTCAAAAAGTTAATCACTGCTCAGGGGTAACCCGGGTACCACATATAAAGGGAACATATATAATATACATGGTCAAAAAAACATGTGAAGCCATCTACAAGCACCCTTAATAAGGCATTGAAAATCATGAAGTCAGAGAAAGAATATCGATAATGAAGTAAGAGTGATTATATGGATTGAATATCACTGAGCTGAAGAGTAGAGTAAATAACTCAATGTCCCCTTCCTGCTAATAAAGCGAACTGTATCATTCACATTTCGATTTTAATAATATACCCGCAGGACAATTCCAGAGAGTTCGCCGGAATTGTTCAGATGATATTTCATTTAAACAGAGAACAAGGAAACTTAAATACATGTTCAAAGAGCGTGGATATTCACAAAGATCTATAAATATAGGCTATGTTGGAGTACATGAAATGAAACGTGAAGAATTATTAGTACAAAAGAAACAGCAATATAAGGGTACTAATTATACAGCTTGCCCTTTTCAGCCTGATGGATCCGCAGAGAAGCGTCTTGAGATATGCGGGATCAAACAGAAGAAAATCATAGTGTATACTGCTGACAAAAAACAACAAACAGGAACAAAGAATACAAAACTAGTACACAAAAACGTGACCCAATGCGTTTCCTGTGTATCACTTCCTCAGGGTGACCCGTTTGTAGTGATAGTTATAGTATGTTGTTTGTTTGCCACGTTTTGTATGTTAGTTTTGTATTGTTTGTTCCTGTTTGTTGTTTTTTGTCAGCAGTATACACTATGATTTTATTCTGTTTAATCCCGCATATCTCGAGACGCCTCTCTGCGGATCCATCAAGATGATCCAGGTGTGCCAGATTGGACTTCTATACAAGGTTCCCAATACAATCCATCAGTTCATTTGGACATTTATTGGACATTTTCTGAGGCGCCGGTTCATATTTGTTACTGTTATTATGTTCTGATCTTGTTCTGTCAGTTTTGATATCAGACGGCCTTTTCTCATATATATTCGTTTTCCTTACACTATTGATTTATTTAATCACTAGAAGTCACATTGACAGTTTAATAGCGAAAGCGCTTTCAGCACCTTCCTTCTTTTTGTTGTGTAGCTCGCCTTATTAGTACATATAATCACAATTGGAGTAAAATTCGAGATTTCTTACAAAGACTCTGGCATGTGTTTAAAATTGATAAGGATCTCCAATATATGATTATATATTATAAGTTAACATGACAGCACGACGTACACAAAATGTATGCGATAGATTGGTTCACTTTCACTATGAAATATTTCCAAGAAATAAAGAAAGATTTCAGGGGTCTTACCCATGTGGCTCTTGCAAAGCCTACAGATATGTGCAACAAAAGAAAAACTTTTCTAACCGCATGCATGACCGTTCATTTGTGTAGTCCCAAGGTGAGGGGGGGCAGTGCACGGTTTTTTTTGAAGAAGATAGAGCTCAGCACATCAAAAATTGATTAGATTAAAAGCAATTTATTGGATGGGTGCATCAGGGATCAAGTAGGGAAACAATAAATCTGACGCGTTTCGCGCGTTCTAGGCGCTTTTTCAAAGAGTGAAGCGTCCATCGTGGTCTACCCTATTTTGTAGACAACCGGATGTCCAAAAAACGTAACCGGAAGTGAAGCGGCGGGCACACCATCAGCAACATTCCCCTAGCAACCAGAGAATCTGGAGACAGTCAGCCAGGCGGGCGCAGTGACCCCTTAGTGTGGAGGCCCAACATGCAGGGAGAACCACTGATATTGTGAGACTCCCATACCGGTTGCCGCGACCGGAAGTTGCGCAAATTGGCGAGATTACGACCGAGCTGCACAGTAAACCATGGTGAAGGAGACTCACAGACCAACGCAGCGCCACCTCCAGGACGGAAGACAAAAATGCAGGGATCATGACAATATAAAAACACAAAGAGTGTCTCAGAACATATATATAATAGTACTTGTGACATATCTAAAATAATAGGAACACAAATAAATCGTTGCCAGAAGTGAATTGGTTCTAAATGTATATATCGTCAGACATAAAGTTATAGGGGTACTGTATGTTATTGATGATAAATAGAAGCCATATAATGTGACAAAAAACATGAAGAATCAGTATGGCACACGTATAAACCTGTACATAATAAGGATAAATCTTATATGCTATGATTAGATATGAGTGAGACAAACCCCCAGATATCTCATATGCATATGGAATAAATTTATATTTGATAATATATGTAACTCTGCAAAGTGGAATAACATAGTTTCTCAATAATTACATGTTGTCAATTTGTTCTCGTATATCAATAAACAAAGAGGGATAGATAGAACATACATACAATAATATATTCCCAATGTATTGTCCTAGGATATTATCCACCAATACATGTCATACATGGGAAAAAGGATAATACAATGGTATTTTAGGTAAATCAGACAGCCAATCTTATTATTGTAAACAGAGAACCATGTATAAGTACATCAAGATAGCTCCATGGCCTAGATGTTGCTTCACCTAAACAGTTTGAAACATTGTATAATAAACTCATATAGAAGAGGGGGCTAGCAAGTATATCGTAAAGAGTGAACATGCCAGGAAATGTTTTGATTCCCAGTCTATATTCATCCCCATGGGGAACAGTCAACCCAGAGTATAGATCCAAAACATTTCACTACAATTGCGGATTGCCTCTCTATTGCCTCCTCTGGTTGGTAGTATAATGTGTTCAAGAGCACTAAAACTAAATGTGTCTAGATTACCAGAGGGGCAGGTAGAGAAATGTCACATGATGCACGATAATGATGTATATAAAGCGCTGCTTATCACTTATTAGTCAAGCCCTGATGAACTGTTACTGACGAAATGTGCATTGGGCTGAGCACAAGTACAAGCAGGACGTCTGTTCTGGTGACCGAGAGCCAAGCATAGGCTGTGTTGCAGATTGATATGATGATACATGCTGCAACAATGGAACTCTAGAATCGGCTGATTCTGCTGACAATCTAGTCTTCAGCAAGCCAGATATGAGCTGTATCTTAGGCAGAGAAGCTAAAGTGTGCAGACTTCCTGGAACTAAATATACAGATACTCTAAGCATTTTACCCTACGTCAAGCTGACCTATGGATGTTGTAAGGGGATATGGAGTTATTTATTCTAATACACAAGAGAAAAAGAACTCAGCTAATAGCACTCTATAACTCTGAAGTGAATGGTAATAGTGATGATTAGTGAAAAGAATTAAAATAACTTTATTAGTACAGTATGTATCTTAAAATAAGGGGGTGTACATAAATGAAGATAAGAATGACCGTGTATCCCAGTCAGGAGCCTGTAATAACCAGGGTATAGTGGAGTAAATGCAAAGTAACTGTATAGTTAGAAAGCTTAACACACAAACCTATATCACCATATAAAATGTATATGGGATGGTATATTAACGCTTAGTAATCCCTCCTTATTGTTGTATTGGAGGACTGTTATCAAGGTTGAAGGGGTATATTCCCCCCTCCTAACTGCAGCTGAATTAGTTAAATAATTTGTCAATTTGCTGCAGGAAAAACGTGTGCTTCCTCATGGTATAATCCTCACTATTTTGAGGTGATTATATTTCAGTAGGTAAGCCAAAAAACACCCTTGGTTATTATAGGCTTAACACTTTTAAAAATCCTAGATAAATATCAGGATATTGAATCAGTAATGCATCAGAACCACATACCGTTTATATTATAAAGTAGTGGTTACAAATGCATCCGATCAGTATATTAGTTGCAGGCTCTTTATGTTGTCCTGCTTGGTTGAGCTCCTCTCACTGGATTGGGCACAAGTCTATGTGGTGTTCAGAACCACTAACCACAATCACAAACATTAACTCATACAAATGTATATATGTAAGTGAGATAGTATACAGAGCTCAACGCGACAAGAGCCACTGCGTGGTGATCATCCTCCGTCTAATATACAGATACTCTGAGATTTTTTACCCTACGTCAAGCTGACCTATGGATGTTTTAAGGGGATATGGAGTTATTTATTCTAATCTTCAGATTTGTGATATTCAATTCATATAATCACTCTTACAGATGTAGCAAGATTTACTGCCAGTGCCTAAACCACAAGGAGCGGCATAACACCTGCGTGACCACTTTGTTTTCCACATTCGTCCGCGACAGTGCCAAAACTCGGCTACGGTCCACCGGAATAATTATTTGAGCGTTTATTTTAGTTTATTACATACTGTAGCCAGCAGGTGGCACACTGAATATCTTCACCTATGATACTTGGTAACCACAAGTATCTGTGCACTTGAATGCTAAAGTACTGTACACGGGGTTCCAAATGCGCACAATCTCATCAGAGCATATAGAAAAAGGGGGAAAAAAACACACAATAGTGTAATATTGTATAATACAGTTTGATCAAAGGAAGTAATGCACTCACATTTTATGCAGTCAAGCGGGCATTTCGGTTACTGAGTTTAACCACACTGATGTTACAGATTCTCTGTGGACAGGATACCTCCGGCAGTGCAGATCGTCTCCAACGATAGGGTCCGCAGTGTTGTATAGGGTCACCATTGACAGGATACTGGTTCCTGTGCGTGGATTAGTTTGTGAGTAAGCGGTGTCCCCGGGATTCGGTGGGTGAAATCATACATTCTTCTTTCTATCAGCCTTATACATTCACCAACTCTTCAATGGAGAGTAGGTGAATGTATAAGGCTGATAGAAAGAAGAATGTATGATTTCACCCACCGAATCCCGGGGACACCGCTTACTCACAAACTAATCCACGCACCGGAACCAGTATCCTGTCAACGGTGACCCTGTACAACACTGCGGACCCTATCGTTGGAGACGATCTGCACTGCCGGAGGTATCCTGTCCACAGAGAACCTGTAACATCAGTTTGGTTAAACTCAGTAACCGAAATGCCCGCTTGACTGCATAAAATGTGAGTGCATTACCTCCTTTGATCAAACTGTATTATACAATATTACACTATTGTGTGTTTTTTTCCTCCTTTTTCTACTGTATATACTCTGATGAGATTGTGCGCATTTGGAACCCCTATTTCCTCAACGACTCAAGTGGCTTAGAACGGACCCATTTGCTATCCGGTGCGGCACCCATCAAAGAGATCCTCATTTCTGGACTATATCATATCCTTTTAATTTCACAGTTTTTGCTCTTGTTTCTTTCTCTTTTTTAAAGTACTGTACAGTAGGAACCCACAGGTGTCTCGATACAAGATACGATTTAGACATGTCTCGCTTTAAACACTGCCTTTCTTTGTTTAATGACCTTATACTTCTCTATTATACTTTACTAAAAACCCTATGCATTAACAAACTGTGTCTAGTGCGTGGCATGGAATATGGCATTTTCTAAACCTACCTGCAGTTGTGGATATATGATATACAGTATTATGCCATTCAAGACAGTACAAATAAGAAGTCAACTCTATCTGACATCTATGATTATATCGCCACGAAGTACCAATTCTACGGGGAAAAAAAGACTGGACGAATTCTATTACACACAACTTAAACATTAATTATTGCTTTATTCGAGTATGGTGCCTCGGCATGAAAGGCGGGTACTGGATACTGCACATGTCATGGATGGGTATATATTCGATTATGACACGTTTTGAAGGAGAAAGAGATTGAAAAGCCTTTCAGAACCGATCACTCCAATCTGCTCCCACGTAAGTACCTTGCTCCATACATGTACTGTACCTGCCCCAATACCATACTAGTATGGACCAATCAACTCTGAAACCGAGAAAAACCTACATGCCAACTACATCATCGAGTCGAACAACTGCAGCCATCCCACCCCTTTCATCAACGCACACAACTTCTACAATGGGTTGCTGACACCCTATCCTCTGCCTGTGGATAATCATGATAAAGTTTACATACAGTACAACAGTAGACAGTAGAACTGTCATTCCCAAATGACATGCATAAGACGTTCCATACAAGTTCTATACACGCATGCGCAGAAATTCAATGACGCGCATATGCGTTCCATACACGTTTATCGGTAGAATGTGCAATTCATGCATCTATTTCTTCTTCTAGATTCTTAATAAATAACATTCTCACAATTATTTTACAGATGAAACTGCACACGAGTCATCCCGAAAAAGATGTCGGTTGAAGAAGATTGTATATTTGGTAGAAGATTGAAGAATGCATTATTTCACAAAGTCCTTGTTAATTATCCATAAACTGTCATTTACTGTAATCTAATAAAACAATTAATATTTTAAAAATACTCTTTAATCATCCGATCACTCCCAGCCTGTGGTGGGTCAGTTATTGCCTAGGACCTGGAGAAGGGACGGTGCCCCTGAGCCCGGCCATGGTTCCCAGGTTTTGTAAAATTGGGGCATTCTTTGATTCAGCATGGCTGTGAGCCTTTCCATATTCATAACTGTGTTTATCCTGTTCACAATTGTCCTCCTGGAGGGGGATTTTATTTGTTTCCAGGCCGCGGCAACTGAGCATCTGGCTGCCGTTAGTATAGCAGATAACAGTCTAGCTAGTGGGGCAGGAAGGTCTTCTAATGGTTTTCCCAGCACGTATGTCAGAGGATCCAGGGGGACCTCCAGTCCTAGGGTTTCGTATATAAGTCTTTGGACTCTGGTCCAAAACTTCTGGATCTCTGGACATGACCACCAAATATGTGCCATGTCACCCTTTTGACCACATCCTCTCCAGCACAAATCATCCGTGCCGGGGAAGATCTGGCTCAGTCTAGTCGGAGTCAGGTACCATTGAAATAGTATTTTGTAAATGTTTTACTTTGTGATAGAGCAGATTGATGTTTTGGAAGCTGCTTCCCAGATATCCTCCCAGTCCTCAAGGTCCACTTGCATGTTTAGATCCGCGCACCATTTTTGCATATAGGTATGGGAAGGTGGGGGGTGGGAGGCCTCATTTATCCTGTAAATTTCAGAGATTAGTCCTCTGTGGTATACACCTTTGCAGCAGAGGGACTCGAATCTGGTCTGCGGGGGCAATTTGGGGGTCTGGGACAGAGCTCCAAGGAAATGCCTTAACTGAAGGAATTTGAATATGGGGAGGTTGGGGGCTAGAAATTTAGTTTTGAGCTCTTGGAAGGACAGAGCTTTGTTACTCTTCAGCAGATCTGCCACCATTCTAATATCTAGGTCCTGGAATTGACCAAATTGGGTACGGGAGCACCCAGGCAGGAATTCTGGGTTCCCGAAGATTGGGGTGAGTTGGGAGGGGGATGAAGCTAGGCCGTATTTCCCTTTGTTTTTGGTCCAAATGGACCATGTGCATTTCATCGCCCCAAGCTCAAGTTTTTGGGGTCTCTTTTCTTTGTATGTCTGGGACCAGAGCAATACCGGGAGCGGGGTGGGGGACGCGTGGTGGGATTCTATTGCGAGCCAGCAGTTGGAGTCCGGGGGGTTATTCCAAACCACCGCTTGTCTCAGCTGGGCTGCTTGATAGTATCTAACCACGTATGGGGCTCCCAAACCTCCTCTTGTCTTTGAGGACAAGAGAACCGATCTCGGGACTCTGGGTTTGCGCTGTCTCCAGATGAAGCGTAGGATGTGGGACTGTATGTTCCTTAATTCTGCTAATGGGATTGGTACTGGGAGTGCTTGGAAGTAGTAAAGTAGGCAGGGGAAGGATATTCATTTTAGCAGATACAATTCTACCAAACCAGGATTTCTGGTTGGGGTTCCAAGCGTCTAAGTCTCTTTTGATTTGGTCAAATAGGGGGGGTAGTTAGCCTGGTACAGGGTGCTATATGTGTTGGTTATTTTTACTCCTAGGTATTTTATGTGGGAGGTGTTCCATTTATATTTATAATTCGACTGCAGTAGTTTCCAAATGGGGCCTGGGAGGGATAGGTTGAGTGCTTCGGATTTGTCTGTATTTATCTTGTAGTCTAAGACCTGGCTAAATTGGTCAAGTAGTTTCTGTAGGTTGGGGAGGGAAATATGTGGGTCGGCAAGGGTCAGTATTACATCGTCGGCGAAGAGTGAGCTTTTATATTCTATGTCAGCGATTGTTATGCCTTTGATGCTTGGTTCGACACTAATTTGGGCCGCTAGGGGTTCAATTGAGATAGCAAACAATAGAGGGGAGAGGGGGCAACCCTGTCTGGTTCCATTTTTTATGGAGATTGGGTTTGACTGTCCGTCTGGGAGTTTTAGGTATGCGGTGGGATTCTGATAAAGGGCACGGACTCCTTCTAGGAAGGGGCCTGAAAAACCAAATTTGATCATTGTTTGGTCAAGAAAGGCCCATTTGATTCGGTCAAACGCCTTCTCGGCGTCCAGTATCATGGCTTGGAGTTTATTGAGATGCACGTGGTCAATGATGTCAATGATTTTGCGGGTGTTGTCAAAGGCCTATCTTCTTGACACAAAGCCCACTTGGTCTATATGAATTAGTCTGCAGAGAATAGGGTTTAGTCTGTTTGCAAGGATCTTGCTGAAGAGTTTCAGGTCTGTGTTAAGCAGGGAGATCGGTCTGTAACTACCACATTGTAGCGGGTCCCTTCCTTCCTTATGGATAATGGCTAGGTTGGCAGCCGAAATTGTGCCTGGGATCAGGGCTCCCTCTAGGAAGGAGTTGAACATATCGATTAGATAGGGTGAGAGGGATGTTGTGAATTTTTGTAGTAGGCGTTGGAAAATCCGTCTGGGCCTGGTGTTTTGGCTATTTTAAGAGAGCTTATGGCTTGGGTCAGTTCCTCATGTGAGATTTTTTGGTTCAGAGTTTCGAGCTCCTCCTTAGTTAGAGAGGGTAGATTACACCGAGCCAGGTATTGGGAGGCTAACTCGGTGCTATCCTTCTCCTGGCCAGGGGGGTGAAGATTGTAAAGGTCTTCATAGAAGTTCGCAAACTCCTGAGCGATTTCTTTCTCAACATAGGAAATCTGGCCACCTTTTGTGCGGATCTTCATGATTTGGGCTTTTGCCCTTATACCTCTGAGTTTTGAGGCCAGGAGTTTATCTGCCTTGTTACCCTTGTCGTAGAACCTTTGATTGGTCCATTTTAGTGCTCTCTCTACCTCTTCGAGCTGGGATGGTTTTAGTTCTGTCCTAGTTTTATCCAGAATTCTAAATAGTTTTTTGGATGGGGCCTTTTTATGTTGTTGCTCTAGGGCTGAGATCTTATCCGTCAGTGCTTTCTGCGTTTTAAGCTTCATTTTTTTCTTATGAGAGGCTAGCGCAGGCCTGCACAACTCGTAAAGCGAGAAGGGCCGAACTGCTCCAAGGAAAAAAATTTGGGCCGCACGGGTAAAATCATCATCATCATCATCATCATCATCATCATCATTATCTCTCCTCCAGCACCTCTCATCATCATCCTCATATCTCCCCCAGAACCCCTCACTATCAACCTTTGCGATACACCCCATCTATCTCTCATACCCCATCTCTCACCCACACACATAATACTCCCTCTCCACATCAAACACACAATACCCCCTGCACACCATACATCCCACCCCCCCTGCACCTCACATCCTTCTCCCCCCTTGCACCTCACATCCTTCTCCCCCCCTGCACCTCACATCATTCTCCCCCCTGCACCTCACATAATTCTCCCCCCCTGCACCTCACATCACTCTCCCCCCCTGCACCTCACATCACTCTCCCCCCTGCACCTCACACCACTCTCCCCTCCTGCACCTCACATCACTCTCCCCCCCTACACCTCACATCACTCTCCCCCCCTGCACCTCACATCACTCTCCCCCCCTGCACCTCACATCATTCTCCCCCCTTGCACCTCCAATCATCCCCCCTGCACCTCCAACCACCCGCCCCGCACCACCAATGACCCCCCCATCACCTCCAATCACCCCCCCTGCACCTCCAATCTCCCCCCCTGCAACTCCAATCACCCCCCCTGCAACTCCAATCACCCCCCCTGCAACTCCAATCACCCCCCCTGCACCTCCAATCACCCCCCCCCGCACCTCCAATCACCCCCCCCGCACCTCCAATCACCCCCCCCCGCACCTCCAATCACCCCCCCCTGCACCTCCAATTACCCCCCCTGCACCTCCAATCACCCCCCCCTGCACCTCCAATCACCCCTGCACCTCACCCCCTGCACCTCACCTCCCCTGTACCTCACCTCCCCTACACCTCACCCCCCTGCACCTCACCTCAATGCACCTCTCATCGCGGGCCGCACAGAGAGGCCGGGCTGGGCTAGCGAGATAAGATCCCCCCTAATTGTAGCTTAGTGTGCTTCCCAGACCGTTGCCGCTGCTGAGACAGAACTGCTGTTTATTTCAAAGAATGAGGTTAGCTTTTGTTTGATTGAGTTCACTATCTGCGGGTCATTGAGAAGGGAGTAATTGAGTTTCCACTTATATGCGGAGCTCTTAAAAAAGGGCAGAGAGAGGGTCAGTTCGACTGGAGCGTGATCGGACCATGTGATTGGGCCTATATCGGAATGGGAGGATGCCTGGAGAACATTTGTGGTGCCTAGAAAGTAGTCGATCCGCGAGTAGGACTGATGCGGAGCTGAGAAGAATGTGTAATCCCTCTGGCCTACGTGCTGGGCCCTCCAAATATCTATGAGAGAGAAGTTTTGTATGGTCTCTCTGAACTTTTTGGCTTTTTTCTGGGTCTGGGCTGAGTGGGGGGTAGTGGGCATTTTGGATTTGTCCTGGTCTGGAGAGAGAACCATGTTAAGGTCCCCGACCACTAGCAGGGAGGAAAGAACAGATTGGTCTAAAGAGTGAAGCAGACTTTGGAGGAAATGGACCTGATTTTCGTTAGGGGCATATACATTAATGATAGAGATCGGAGATCCCGACAGGGTGCCCTGCAGGAGCAGCTATCTTCCCTCCGGGAAGGACGGGTGTTCATGGGGACATGGCATTTAGGCAAGTGCAACACATTATTAACACATTACAATCAACTTCGTTTTGGTGCAAGGAACCATGAGGGGTGTGAACATCTATGAAGGGAGGCTTAGAGTGCCTCTTTAACTTGAGTGAGTGAGGAGTAGGTGGGGGAATGGGGGGGAGGGGGCGAGGACGGGATGGACATTTATAGAAACATTACCTTCATACAAGACAGTACTATCACATTATGAATGACATAGTTTTCTTTCCCCTTGGGGGCTGTCCTGGGGACATGTAGGGGGGCACAAAGCGCCCTCTTTTTTTTTTGCCCATATATCCGGGGGGGGGGTAGGGGAGGCGAGGGGAGGGAGGGTAGGGAGGGGGTATGAGTCGGGGAAGGGGGGGGCATGAGGACGTGGGGAATGGGGGGAGAGGGGGACAGGGGAGGGGAGGGGGGGGGAGGAGGTGCGCTAACATCACATAGTATAGGGACATACATGGAACTCAATTAGTCGTGCATTTTTAACATATTGCTGTACGTTTGTAGCGGACTTTGGGGAGGTGAAACCGTTGAGTGCGGGAGTATGGGGGTGTATGGGGGACTGGATTAGGGGCATAGGGAGATAGTGGGGGGGGTAGGTTTGGGATATACGACCTTCCCTCTGGGACTGCTAGCGGGGGTAATAAGTCCTCTGCTCCGGGGTTCCGGGCTTGCGTCGCAGCTGGTAGTCCTGGGGAGATACTCTCCTGCTTTGTCTGGGCTGCTGGGGCTTGAGGAGCAAGGTTCTCAGGGAAAAGCGGTCCTGTGGAGTGCTCTGCCCAGCACTTCTGGCCAGTGATGACCCCCACTCAACTGGTTTCCAGGGGTCATTGTGCGGTGGGGTGTGTTGGCAGGCGGTCTTTCGCTATTCCCGGTCAGTCGTTGTGGAGGGAGGATAGGTCTCGCGGGACACTTTCTCTTCGGCGGGTCCTCGGGAAGGATTCGACAGCGCTGGGGGATGGATGCTGGACGAGGCGTGGTGTGGAGAGTCCGGGTGCGATGGGGTGAGACGGAGTGAGATAAGGAGGGGGGGGGGGTTGGGAGACACGGACAGTTTCGTTCACAGACAAGACCCTGTATGGGGGGAGGGGGGATGCAGTTTCAGCCGCTAACGGATCATCTCTTTGGTAACTAACGGGTTAGGGCAGGGTTGCGTAGAGGAAGGTGAGTAGGTTGTTGGGTATGGGGGTAGCCATGTGGGGGAGCGGAGAAGAAAAGGGCCGACCGGCATACGGCTGGGTGGTGTTTGGCTCAGTGGGTCCTCTGGTTGGCGAGACGTTCGGAGGCTCGTGGGGTTTCCGCAGACTCAGGTCGTGCCATGGCGCGAGGGGGACGGTCCTCCCGCAGGGGAGTGATGCCGAGGGCCTTTAGGAAGTCGTTGGAGTCCTTTGGATCCGAAATAGTAAAGAATCTGCCATTCCTGGGCACTATTAGTTTGAAGGGGAAGCCCCAACGATATTTGACTCCCAGGTCTCGTAGGAGAGTCGTGAGGGACTTCATCTCCTTCCTCTTCATGACCGTGGTCCTGGATAGGTCACTGAAAATCTGTACGGTGTAATCTTCCACTTAGACGTCTCCAGCCCTTCTCGCAGCCACTGTTATCCTTTCCTTTGCAGTGTAGACGTGAAATTTCGCAAACACGTCCCTGGAGCGGTTTGGGTCTGGGGATTTTGGTCTGAGGGCTCTGTGTGCCCTGTCGAGCTGAAGGTCATGCTCAGACAGCTCAGGGACCAAGTTCAGGAATATTTTGTTGAGGTATGGCTGGATAGATTCCGGCGGGACTGACTCAGGGATTCCTCTGAAGCGCAGATTTTGTCTTCGGTCATGGTTTTCGTGGTCCTCGAGGGCGCTTTTAAGGTCAGCAATCTCATGGCCCATTCTTGCCATATCGTCCTCTGTGTTAGAGAGGGCTGTCGAGATAATGTCCATTCTTATCTCCAGTTCCTCGGTTCTTGTGGTTAGGGTGCCCAGGTCTGCTCTAATGACTCGTAGGGCCATCTTAAGGTCCTCCAGAAAACCCCTTCTCATTCTGAGGAACAGGGACTCAAAAAAATCTTTATTGAGTTCCTGCTGGGCCGGATTGAATTGGCCAAGCATTGCGGCCTCCGCGGCGTGCTCGTGCTCCTAGGCGCCATCTTGGGAGTCAGAGGACGGCTCAATCTGTCTCTGAGCCGGCGGAAAAAAACTTTGTGACAGGGTTCTGGGTTTTCCTCTGCTGCTTCCCTGTCATGTCCGAGCTCTCAGGGAGGGTGCTGGCCACTTTTGGGGGGTGTTTTAGCCGTTTGGGGTGCTAGGTTTGTATGGAGGGTGTCGGGAGCTCTTCACCTAGCCTACCATTCACGGTGACGTCACCGGAAGTCCCAGTTATGTTATTTTGACTTTGTATATTATATATTTTCTATTTATATGTGGTACAGTACTCGGGTTAACCCTGAGCAGTTATTAACTTTTTTTTAATCCTCATGGGCTCTATACAATTACTTTGGTCATTACTTTACTGTATACCTGTGTGCTTTCATTCTTGTGCAATAGTCTTCGGATACTTGTATGTATTTTTCTTGCTTTAGTTTGTGATGAGGGATAGTATCTGTTTTAATCTTTATTTTTCGATATGTAATAAATACTTTTGAGTGCTGCACTTAAAGGATATCATCATTTTTTCTTCTTGAGACGCAGTGTTGTTAGCAGTAGGAATCCATTTTGTATCCCAGGATGCACAGCGGTTATTACTTTGTTTACTTATATCGCTATGATTTCATGCCATTTTCTTTTTGGGGCTGCTTGTGAGGCAAATGACTTCACGCTTCACAGTAATTGGGAAGTCGCAGGGAAACAGTATAATATCTCACAGGCATTAGTGAAAATATATATAGGTGCTCATTCGGACCGTTGATAACAGCGGTTCTTTAGCTGCTTATTACAGCGTATTCGTTGCGCTATAGATATATGATATATAGTGAACGTTCCTCCCTACAGAGAACAATGAAAAGCAAAGCTACACACCAATGGCATAGAATAATATAATCTGCCTGAGAATCCTGTATACGTAGAAAAAAATGATGATCCAGGGCACAAACGGAATTCCAAAAAGAGAATTTTAATGTATCATAACAGCACCAAAGTACAATGTTTCGTCCTTCTAAGAGGACTTTTTCAAGTGACTGGCAGAGGACACGCTTTTTTGTATACCCCAGAAGTACTCAAATAAGAACCACAATATGAGTCATATCTGCATTATATGTATACAAAGAATGTGATCGTCAAGGGGTCAAGAAAGATTCCCTAATAATTACACTTGTCCATAATATGTAACAGCAAGTAAAGCCAGACCTATTGGTCTCCAAGTACAGTAAATCTGTATGTCGGTGTGGATCAACTAGGCTATATACAGTGTAGCCCCCTGTAAACAGCACGGGCTATACCTATCTTCATCCTACTGTGGTAAGTCCTGTTAAGGGCAGGCACCAGTAGTTATCATGGGTTTTCCTCCTTCCTAGCCCTGCCATGAGTGGTAGACGCAGGCCCCTGACTCTGCTGCAGGCACGAGACAGAGGGGAGGCTCTGCTGACATCATGAGGGTTGGGGCTGACTCTATATTTAGCAGCCGCTTCAGTAAGTGACAGTTCTGTTAGTCCTGGGCGAGTTTGAGTCCGGTGCTGTCCGAGGAGTTGAAGGAGCAGAGAGAGGAGCAGAGAGACTCAGCTACTTTGAGTAGAGCTGATAGCACAACAGACCCGGTGGACCAATGCCCCTCACCCCGCGGCTGGGCTAACCTCTGAGGTGGGCTGTGGGGTATTGACGCCCCAGCCCAGACCATCCTGTCAGATGAGAGACTTGGAGGAGAGGAGAGGAGGAGAGTGAATACCGGGGCTTTGCTGTTGTTGTTGTGGCTGCCGGTCGCCACTACATTTGGAGTCGCTGGTCTGACCAATAAAGAGACTATACTTTTATACAAAGACTGTGTTGTGAGTTTGGAGCATTCAACCCCTGGACCAGGGAGGTTCTTCTATACAGGTCCTATCCCATATTCCTGGGAGTATAGAAGATGGAGGTGCTGCACCACTAAGAAAGCATGGAGGCTACCACCCCAGAAGCCTGGTCCTGTCTCCCCAATAACAACGTGGGAAGCTCAGGCCCTCCTGTTCCACACAGGTATGCACCACCACTACGCATGTAATCTGCCCTCACGCACCCTAGACACTACGATGAGTCTGGGGGGGGGGGAAATAAGGGTTAATTTTGGAGGCGCTGCTGAGAGATAAATGCCAGAACAGGTCAGGCTTATAGCGAGGCGGAACGGGAAGAGTGAGATGCACTCTCCGTGCAAGTGCTGGAGAAGGAAGGGCGCAATTGCACATACCGAGGGTAGTCAGGGGAGCGTAGACTCTCGCACAGTATGCCTTGGGCGCCCATAGGAGGTGGCGAAGGAGGGGTGATTAGCTATAGCTGTCCGAGTCCCTTGAGGCAGATAGTGTGAGGCAACTAGGGGGGTCAGCCTGTTAACGAGTCCAAGGACCAAGGCCCAGGGCCCGCGTTATGAGTGGCCAAAAGTAGGAGACGCACGTGCCTAAGAAAGAGAGGTACACTAGCTATCACCCACACAAACGCACCACAGAGCACTTGCATGGTAGACACCGAGTACAGTGCAGGGAGGAGAGGAGTTCTGCTGAGCCTTGGGTACAGATACCTCATATTAGTAGGAAACAGAATGCAGAGCACACATTTGGAGGTTAGTCAGTGTTTAGGTACGAGATGCCCAGTAGACACTGAGAATAGGGCACATGGACATTTGGAGGACGCATCCAAAATGGCGGCCGTGCCTACATGTGCACCGCGGAGCAAGAGAGACGATCTAAAATGGCGGTTCCCGCCAATCCTGGAGCAAGCACGTGAATCGTGCAAAGAGAGAGTGAGATCCATGTGGCGGGAAATGTGCAAGAGTCTGGCGCCAAACCCAGATTCCTTGAAGGAGGAGCGGAGCGAAAACCGAAAGCCCACCCCCAGGTGTTGTGACTGGTCAGAAAGCCAAGCCACATCACCCTAAAGGAGAAAAGGCCCCGCCTCTGGATTCCACCAGAGGGAGGGGGCCCAAGGAGAGCCAATCAGGAGAGTCCTCCCCAGTAAAGGGAGGGACCGGAAGCCATAGCGAGGAGCTTCACTTTTGTCTGGCATTCGAGGAGCCAGGAGCTGAGACACTGAGCTGTTCCAATCCTGAGCGAACCATGTCCGAGATGAACACTTCAATTTACCAACTACCAGGAGGCTTACTGGTAGTGGAGGTAGCTGAGCACGAGTACCTCCGGTGTTTGTGCGTCCACTGCGGGATACCGGGCGCGGTACCAAGCACCAAGGCCCGATGCCCTCAATGTGGCACGTTCTACCTTTGGCCGAACGAGCCGTGGCCGTTGATCGAGACCCCGCGGGGTGCCTCTCCGGGAACATTAACGGGAGTTGGTGGAAGGCAAAGACAAGACTGCCCTGGTTCCCTGTCATACCCAAGCGGGAGGAACCAAGGCCCAGCCCGCTATTGAACTGAGCGAGCTGTCGACAGAGAAGAGCACGACCGCAGTGGAGGTACCAGAGCGAGATTACTTTGTTCCTATACCCACTGGTTGTATCGCAGAAGAACCGGGTGACTCCCTAACGGAGGAACCGATCTTGATATCCTCGGAGGAAGAGGTTGGCGTGACATCGGTGGCAATGCGCCTACCGGCGAACCAGCCCAGAGGCTTCAAGAGGGACCAGACGAGTCCGGAAACCTTCCGACGGCGAGCGCTGGTGCGGCCGGAGGCCCGTAAAAGTCCCACGGCCATGGTGACTCCCAGTGCGGTGGAGACGGAGACTGAAACGACCCTAGAGGAGCCCGATATCATCAAACAGCAGCGGAGCGGTAAGGAGACTCCACCACCCCCTTACCCCCGCCAGGCGACAGCAGCGACCACGGAGGACGAGAAGGAGAGGCTTGAGGCCTACTCGTCTGGCCGTGCACCGGATGCTCCGCCACCGCCCATGCCGGTCCTCGACGCACTTCCGGTGCGTGACCACGGAGCGGATGGAGATTCTGCAGGCACCTCTGATGACGTCGTTTCTGGTTCCACCGGAAAAAGAAGGCCGGGAGGAGAGTTCTCCTCACGAAGCATAGATTCAGCCATTGCCCTGGCTACCCTACAGAGTCGAGGCCCCTCCAGGGAAGCCCAACGCATGGCGGAGAGCGCGTCCAAGAAAGCGTCCACTGGTCGCAGTATCACCCTCTTGCTGGACAATGATATGAACGTTGCCCCTGCCCCAGCCCATAGCTCCATCGGCCCGGCCACTGCCCCTGCCCCGTCACGAGTAGTGCCACTGGAACCTACCAGGTATGAGCTATGTAAATACCCCAAATACTCCAAGGACTTGTGGGATTGGGAATTGAGCGATGAGGGTTCTGATGGGGAGATACCGTATTCAAGTGTTATACCTGTGTCTAACCCTGTGCCGTTTTCTCCTGCAGCTAGAGGGAGGGCCCGTGGGTCCCACACTCCAGTAGAGGCTGGGCCTACCAGCAAAGTGGTTCACAAAATGAATCCTACTAGATATATCAACGCCAGAGGGAGGAGAGATTGCTCGCGATCTACTGATGCGGGTACGTCCGGTGTATCATCACAGGTAGAGTCGGAGGTAGAACGCCCTAGTCCTGCCACTGAGTGCGAGCACCGTGACAAATGGTGGGCGCCTTTGTTCACTGGATACCACGAGAGGATGGACCGTTCACGGTTCCTATTAATTAAGAACAATGTAGTAGACCATTGGTGGGCGGCTGGTTCTTTCACTCCGCAGGAGGTGGAGGATGAGTTAGATCATAGGTTTCAGGAGATAGAACAGAAAATTATTGTACCCCGAGGCCCCAGTATCTTGTACGATGAAGTAGCCCCGGAAGAGCCTGTGTTTTGGGTACTGCCAAGCAGGGCGGGGCACCGCAAGCTCACCAAACTAAGTCGAGCTGACCGGGCCATAGTTGCTAGATACCGGCAGTCTCACGGATATGAGTATCCTTACGTGCCTGAGCCCATCATGAGAGAGATAGAAGAGAATAGGGATAACTGGCTCAGGGAGGATGTTTAGGAGTATCTTCGGACCAAGTTCGGTCAGGGAGGATATCCTAATGAGGATAAAATAAGCGAATTAGTCCGCATATGGAGCATAGGTAGATGTATCTACATGCATGGTATAACTTATCGTCCTGAGCATGGGCCGGTTCAATCGTTCGCTGTGACCATCACGGATCATAATGGGCGGTGGATAAGAAAGCCTGATCCAAAGCATTATCTGTAGGGTTCTCCATGTTGGGAGAACCGGTTGTGTTGTCGATTAACTACCTCATTACGCAATGTATGACAATGTCTCATACTGTGTGCTGTTTCCCAGGTTGTTCGCCGCAGGATGGGTCTGATAAAACTAGGTCCAAGTGGGGACCATTGGATTCCACCATAGGGAGAGTGTAGCCCCCTGTAAACAGCACAGGCTATACCTATCTTCCTCCTACTGTGGTAAGTCCTGTTAAGGGCAGGCACCAGTAGTTATCATGCGTTTTCCCCCTTCCTAGCCCTGCCCTGCATGGTAGACGCAGGCCCCTGACTCTGCTCCAGGCACGAGACAGAGGGGAGGCTCTGCTGACATCATGAGGGTTGGGGCTGACTCTATATTTAGCATCCGCTCCTGTAAGTGACAGTTCTGTTAGTCCTGGGCGAGTTCGAGTCCGGTGCTGTCCGAGGAGTTGGAGGAGACAGTGCGGTCTCATCTGCGCAATCGTGCAGGAGCAGAGAGAGGAGCAGAGAGACAGCCACTTTGAGTAGAGCTGATAGCACAACAGACCCGGTGGACCAATGCCCCTCACCCCGCGGCTGGGGGTGATGGGGAGAATCCAGTCTCCACCCATAGGCTAACCTCTGAGGTGGGCTGTGGAGTATTCACTCCCCAGCCCAGACCATCCTGTCGGAGGAGAGACTTGGAAAAGAGGAGAGTAGGAGAGTGAATACCGGGGCTTTGCTGTTGTTGTTGTGGCTGCTGGTCGCCACTACATTTGGAGTCGCTGGTCTGACCAATAAAGAGACTATACTTTTATACAAAGACTGTGTTGTGAGTTTGGAGCATTCAACCCCTGGACCAGGGAGGTTCTTATATACAGGTCCTATCCCATATTCCTGGGAGTATAGAAGATGGAGGCGCTGCACCCCTAAGAAAGCATGGAGGCTACCACCCCAGAAGCCTGGTCCTGTCTCCCCAATAACAACGCGGGAAGCTCAGGCCCTCCTGTTCCACGCAGGTATGCACCACCACTACGCATGTAATCTGCCCTCACGCACCCTAGACACCACCGATGAGTCTGGGGGGGGGGGGAGGGTTACAACAGTAATGTAATAGTATACCTGTGATGGTGGTATCAGTAACCATAAAGAGAGCAGACTCTGGTCATAACAAACAACCTCTAGGGATAAATGGAAAAATAATAAAACTTTATTAACATATATAACTCGCTGTGCGTGAATAGCTATTTACAGTCGTATGTTAAAATTCCCAGTGATGAGGTCTGGGTACAGATATGGAGCTTCTAATTCACTCCTATGGATGTATAGACCTTACCAAACAAAGTTTTATTCTTTTTCGATTTTATCCCTAGAGGTTTAGGCTGAGCAGTAGGTTATTTGTTTGTTTAACAGTATGTTCTAGTGAGTGCTGGGATGTCTTTTGCAGATCACTCTGTACCTCCATTGTACAGTGCTGTGGAATATGTTGGCACTTTACAAATAAAGGCTAATAATAATATTAATGTTCATTAATTGCAGCATTTAATAATTGGGTGAATTATATCTATGTACTTATGTATTTGTGAATACAAAATTGTTTTAAAAAAAAGTTCGTTGTTGCTTAATTATGGCTATGTTCAAACGAATCCCTTGGGATGAATCAAAGTACAATACAAATCTAACTTTTAAAAGGCTGCACTGCCCTTTCCTTTTCAATGAACTTTGTGTAACAAAAGACAGGATGTGAGCTGACTGAGAATCGGCATGCAAATGAGGGGAACTAAAATAGCAAAGTCTTTTTCAGCTTGTAAATGTAACCCATGATCCCCCCCCCCCCCCCAGAGACAGATGTCTATCTAGGGTGTAGTGAGGCTGGCTACGTGTACTTGGGTGGTGCGTACCTGCTTGGAACAGAATGGCCTGAGTCTCCCGCGTTGGTAGTGGGGACAACAGGACCAGGCTTTCTGGGGTACATGCCTCCATCTCTTTAGCAACGATGATGCAGCGCCTCCATCTCCGCAAGTCCCAGGGATATGGGATAGGACCCTTACAGATAAACCCTGGTCCCAGGGGGAATGATCCAACTCACACAGTCTCTTTGTGTAAAACAGCAGCAATAGTCTTTATTCTTTGGTAACACAGTGAGGTAGTGCACAGCAGTTCATGCAAAGAGTAGTTCTTAGAAACAGTGCTCCCAATGTACAGGCATCTCTCTCCTCTCCTTCCCTCCAGATGTATGCTTCCCAGCAGGATGGGCTGAATGGGACCTCAATACCCCTGCCTCCACCCACAGGGTAGGCCCTAGGAGTGAGGCTAGATATCCTTCCCCTCACCCCCTAAGAAGGGTGAGGGGCAGTGGGCCACCTCTATAGTCCTGTCCGCTCTACTCAGAGGGGCTCTGAGGTCTCTCCTACAAATATCACTCTCACGTTGAGCAGGGCCTCTCAGGTCAGGCATGCACTCTGCTGGGTCTTACTACACTTCAGACCAGCACTCTCCTCCGCTCCAGGACATGACTCCACATACTCCCTCCAGGCTCTCCACAGACTGCCAGTCCTGACACTCTGCTCTCAAGACTCTGCTCCAGCTCAGACTGACATCCTCACAGAACTGGGCATTCTGAACTGCCACCTCTTTCACTCAGCTCTGACTCAACTCACAGCACCAACTGACAGAACCAACTGACCCAGACACACACAGGACAGCCCACTAAATAGAGTCAGCCCTGCCCCTCATGATGTCAGCAGGACCTCCCCTCTGTCTAGGCCTGCACAGAGTCAGGGGGCCCGCCTCCATCACTCCAGGCAGGGCTTGAAGGGGGGAAAACCCATGGTTACTACTGGCGCTTGCCCTTACCAGGGCTTACTCCAGTAGGAGAAGGATAAGTAGCCCGCTCTTACTTACAGGGGCTACATAAGGAAGCACAAAGACATAGAACATTCACCATTTATCTAGACTTTAGTTCCACAGGCACTTGAAAACCATACATCATATAGCGCAGAAATAATAAGTAGAGTACAAAAAGTTATTGACCAATAAAGTTTGATCCAAGTAGCATTAAGATGCAAGTCCATGAACATAAATTCTATTAAAGAAACAAATAATGCAATCTATAATCTGTAGTATGTACTGGGTTACAATCCAATTTTGCAGCCCTGGTCATTGACCTGTATTGAAGAATAAAGTACCTAATGTATCGCAACTTAAACAAATATGAAATTAATGCAATCTAATTTAACCATGCCCCACTCATATTTCAATATTCTGATCTTTTTTATATTCTATGTTAAAACATAAGAAATGGTTTTAAACCTGTTTCTTACAAACCGATACACAACAGACCGGTATTCTCTTGTAATCATTTTGCATAGTTATTTTCATGTGCCAATAACTGTGTTTCTCAAACAATTGTGTATTACTAATGTGAAGCGCTATGTACACTAATGGCGCTATATAAATAAAGACATACATACATACATACAATTGTATTACATTTATAAAGGGGTAGAAAAAAAATGGTTACATCTCATGTTGCTAGAAATAACATACAGTATATAACTCAATCCCTTTAGAACCACTAATGCAATCTTACCTGGCTGGAAAGCTTAGACACCTCTTTTGCATGCTCATAATCCAGTCTTCCTAATACTGCAGATTCCTTGTCCATTTCACCTCTGCCTTTCTTATATTGAACCTGCAACAACAAAAATCACAAATCACAAAGAGTTTTAGCACATCAAGATACGGAACATGTCAACAATACAAAAAAATCTTATACAAAAAAATCTTTCAGCAGAAGTAACCACCATGTTCTATATTTTATTGAGTGACAATTAGGGCACAAAATCCAAGATAAAATCTCTGGTCACTGTGGGTCAACAATCTTTAACTATATGAAATAAAATTTTATATTAACTGTGCAACACATTTACATACTAAAAATGATAAAGGTTGATATATTAATTAAAGTGGATGGTATGATATTCTAGTTTATATTTCCCCACATGGTAGCAACATGACTAATTCTTAGAGGAGAATAAAACAAACGGGGAAGGAGTAAGTGCTTCAAGCTTTGCAATAAAGCTAACTACGGAGACAGTAGGCTTATGGGATTTATCACTGTGGTTTATATCTATTATGGACGTTAATTCTGTACTGGAGTTGAAATGCACAAATTTCTTGAACAGCATGCAAGAAGTTATGCACTATACTTTTACCGTACAAAATAACACTTATCTGTATAAATTGCCTCCATCATTATATAATTAGACACCTTCGTCACTTAAAAAATTGTTTTCAAGATATAATAGCGTAGCTATTTTGCAAAATACGGTTTTCATATATTTTTCTCAAAAGCAATTATTTTCATTTTCCATAACTTACCAGTTAACATATGGTACTGTGGCAAGTCAGATACTGTAAGTAACTTAAATAAATATATATGTTTCACTGTATGAGGTGCATACAGCTATGGAGCATTGGAGGAACAGAATAATTTTGATTTAAATAATTTATTAAAAACAGCATTATTTGAGACCAAACGACTCTTCATTTAAAAAAAAAAGGAAACTTTAAATATCTAAGGAACAGTTTATAAGCATTCAACTGCGATGAAGTACATTCAGGAAGAAATTCAGGGGATACATGGTCAGTTGTTAAATCAATTCAATGTGCAATGTGTACAATTATGGATTACAAATGTAAAAGAAACAGACAAACAAACAAACAAACAAATGGAGCTACAATAAATAATAGGTATGGTAATAAATAGAAGAAAATCTAGACATTTAAATTATTAATGGGAGACAGGATAGAGCAGGAGTGACCCCTCAAGTCCTCAATTGTCACCATCAGGTCAGGTTTTCAGGATATCCCTGCTTGAGCACAGCTGGCTCAAACAGTGGCTCAGTCTAAGACTAAGCCACTGATTGATGCACCTGTGCCGAAGCAGGGATATCCTGAAAACCTGACCTGTTGGTGACCCTTGAGGATTGGAGTTGGGCATTCCTGGGATGGAGGCATAACTTCAAAATGTAATGGAACATCTAAAAAGGTTGCAAAAGGAGACAGCACATGAAAAATGGTAATGCAAGAAAGATTGCAAGTTGCAGTAACCCCAAAATGTTCTTCAACATACCTTTCAGGGGGTGGAGGGGCAAGCAAATGATAAGTGTTACGCAGAAAGCTGAGATTTTAAATACATTATTTGCCTCCTTGTTCCACAAAAATGGGAAGTGTGAGCTGTTAGTTCTTGGGGATTTCAACTTCAACAGGCTTAACCTTAAAAGCAATAACATCCAGGCAACAACTCAAGTCACTGACCCTAACCCAACTAATTTCCCAAACCACATGGACAAACCTAAAATCTCACAACCATTCTTTGTTAGAGTGGATTCTATCCTCTAGTCCTAACAGAATCCAATCATCTGGTATCCTACCTATCATTTTCAGTGGCCATGCAATAGTATTTTGTGTTAGGAAAATCAGACCACCCAAATCAAGCCCCAAAGTTCTCCTCACTAGAACATTTAGAAACTATAACCCACAGCAGTTTCTGGCTGATCTTACCAACTGCCCTTGGTACAGAATCGACTTGATTCCTGACCCCGATTCTGTGGTTAATTATTTCCAAACAGTTCTTAAAACTCTGTGATACTAATGCTCTGCTACACAGAATAAGGGTACAGGGGGCCCACCTTCCGTGCGTTACAGCCGACATTATTGCACTTTACCATTTTAGCGATGCCTTGTGGAAAAGCTGTAAAGTAACTGGCAATACCAAGGATCTTAATAACTACAGATGCCTGCGGAATACATGCACAAGACAAACAATACATGCAAAAGCCGAATATTAATCTGACAATCTTCTTGGAATACATCAAATCCATCAAACTTCTGGAAGGTCATCAACAATCATCTTATATCAAAAAGGATGATATTATTCTGACAAAATCCCACTGACATTACAAACGCATTCAATGAATAATTTGTGGGTTGTGCTATTTCCCTATTAGCAAAGCGCAACCCGAACTACAAACATGAAGCTCAATCTGGGAAAACATCTATAGCCCCACCCTCTCCCAACACTGCCCACAATTTTCCATTTTTCCTCAAATTAAAACTAAGGGGCCTATGCAGAGAGCAGCGCTATAGTAAATCTCGCCATTTTTTGGAGAAATTTGCGCAGAAAACAGCAGAAAATGGCGAGGTACGAAAAACGCGCCATTTTTTTTTCTATTTATAAATTTCGCCGCGCGGCTGGCGAGAACCTACATCTCGCCAGTGTTAAAAATATCCGAATTCAGAAAGGCGCGATCGCCATCTAGCGGCTGTTCGCGCCAAGAAAATGGCGCGATTTTCTACAATTACCTCCGCCAAAAAAAGTTGTCAAGAAGCTGGAGCTCGCCGGCCATAGGGGGGAAAAAAAAAAAATGCGCGATTTTTTTCTCTCACTTTTCTGCAGCGCGCATCTCTCCCTTTTAAACTCGCCACACGCATTCATGCCATAAATTGCGAATTTCGCCCATTTCTGCATATGGACAAAAAAACTCTCCATTAAAGCTACTTTTTCTTAAACTCTCCAATTATTTCTAGCGCTGCTCTCTGCATTGGCCCCTAAGCATCTAATGTGGACCTGACCTACTGCAATCAAAGTTCATACAACTCAGTGCCCCAGCCATGGCCAAACCGCTTGCTTCCTTAAATCAACTCTAATTTGTCTGCACATCCTACTATCCAAAGTCATGGGAAAATGTGTCCACTCCCAATTAAGCGATTACGATACCAAGACAAATTTCCATAGCCAATCCCAATCTGGCTTTCGCCCAAAACACTCCACAGTAACTACCCTCCTAAAAGCTTGCAATGCAATCTAGTGTGGAATGGAACTGGGAAAACTTACTGGTGCAATATTCCTAGATTTTGCAAAGGCTTGTGATATTGTTGATCATGTTATCTTGCTAAACAAACTTCAGTGCTCTGGAACAGGGGAACATGCTTTAAATTGCAGGTAGGTGTTTCCACAAGGCTCTGTTCTGGGGCCCCTACTCTTTTCAGTCTTCATCAATGATATACCTACAACTTGTAAGGGAGCTTCATTGCACATCTATGCAGATTACACAATCAAATATGCACACAGCCCTAGCCTCTCTGATCTTGGACATATACTTCAATCTGATTTTTCGAGACTTGAAAACTGGATTTCCCAAAACAAACTGTTTTAAAATACTGACAAGACTGTAACAATGGTATTTGTGACCCAGGCTGAATTTCTAAAACTACCAATGATGGTGCTACAGATCAGAACCAACTCTAATACAGCTCAACCCTGTTATAGCGCGATCCATTCCAAAGCGAATCCGCTTATAACGCAATGTGGACATGGTTCCCAATAATACACAGCAGATCTCAAACCATGCCCATACCATGCTGTTTTATATCCTCTCCTGTTGACCAGGGCTCGTCATGTGCCAGGTGGCAGGGAGCTTGCTGCCCTCCTCCTCGGCTCTGGCGTCAAATGACGTTGTGGGGTCATGTGACGTCACATCGCCATGGCAACGAGACGTCATTTGACGCTGGTTACCATGGCGACGCGTCGCTCTGACGACAGACACACACACATACAAACACACACACACAGAGACATACTGTCTCTTTAAGGGAGCTGGTACTGATTTTCCTCTCTCTCCCTGTCATCTGGAAGCTGAAGGCAGAAGCAGGGAGAAGAGAGAGCTGCCAGCTGATGCAGATGCTGGGTCAGTCCTGCATGGGGGTCTGGGACAGCTGGGAGAGTTATCCCAGCTCTCCCCCTCCGACGGCTGTGGAACCCCTGAGGGGTGCAATGTTCGTCAAATATTTTCTTTAACGCGTATCGCGGTCCGTGTATAATGCGATCACATTCTTTGGACCCCAAGCACTGCGCTATAACGGGGTTCAGCTGTACTATCTTAGCCCCTGTCACTAGTTTTAAATATTTGGACATATGGTTTAACACCCATTTAACATTTCTGTTGCTCATTGTTACCCTGACATCCAAAACCTATGCCAAACTAGGTGTTCTGTATAGGAAGAAATCCTCCCTAAACCAGATTGTCATAAAGTGCATCGCACAGGAGTTGCTAATGCCAATTATAGACTATGGGGACATAGTATATGGTAGAGCACACCAAACTCACCTTGGCAAACTAGACACCCTCTACAACTCAACAAAATATGCTGCTTTGTCCTCCAATGTAACTACTGGGGCAATGAGATTAGCGTTACAACAAAAGGAAACAGGTTTTTGGGGGTGCTTAAAGACAATTATATGACCCAAATTATTGAGGAACCAACCAGGAGAGGGGCAGTTCTGAATTTGGTCATATCAAACAATGTAGAAGTAATAACAAATATTTAAGTCCTGGAACATTTGGGTAACAGTGATCATAACATGGTCTCATTTGAAATAAATTATCAAAAAACAGATTACTTGGGTTCAACAAAGACTTTAAACTTTAGAAAGGCAGATTTTAATAAACTGAGGTCTAATCTAGTAGTAATACAATGGGATGATGTTTTTGCAGGGAAAAATGGGCAGTCTTTCAAACATTGTTAGAAAAGCACACTTATCAGTATATACCCTTGGGTAATAAGTATAAAAAAAGAAGTCAAAACCAATGTGGCTAAATAAACAGGTAGGGGAGGAAATGAATAAGAAGAGGAAGGCGTTTAGATTCTTTAAGTCAGAAGGGACGGACACATCGTATCAGAATTATAAGGAATGTAACAAAAATTGCAAAAGGGCAATCAAATTAACAAAAATGGATAATGAAAAAAGGATTGCAAGAGAAAGTAAGGTCAACCCTAAAAAGTTCTTTAAGTACCTTAATAACAAAAAAATGAGGAAAGAAAATATAGGACCCTTTCGGTGTGAGATGGGTAGGCAGATTATTGGAGATAAGGAAAAAGCTGAGGTATTAAACAAATTCTTTGCCTCTGTGTTTACCAGGGAAGAATCAAATACAATAGTAGTGCCACAGGAGGAAGCCACAACCTCCAAATTAATGAACAATTGGTTAACTGAGGAAGAAGTTCATACGCGACTTGAAAAAATTAAAGTAAATAAGGCACCTGGCCCCGATGGCATACATCCAAGAGTTCTCAAGGAGTTAAGCTCAGTAATAGCCAAACCATTATATTTAATATTCAAGGACTCCATTCCCACAGGCTCAGTACCACAAGAGTGGCGTAAAGCAGATGTGGTGCCTATATTTAAAAAGGGAGCTAGATCACAACTGGGAAATTACAGACCCGTAAGCCTGACTTCAATAGTAGGGAAACTACTTGAAGGTTTAATACGGGATAATATTCAGGAATACCTAATGGAAAACAAAATTATTAGTAATAGTCAGCATGGATTTATGAAGGATAGATCTTGTCAAACTAACCTTATTTGTTTCTTTGAGGAGGTACAGTGGCGACACTGCTTATTCTAATACGGCTAGAGCCGCAAGCCGCGAGGTTTCCCGGCTTTTGCATTGTTTTCCCTCGGCGTGCCGCGCGTCATCGATGCGCGGTCACGCTTCATCGGGAGTGTGCGCGCATGGCGCGCGTGCCCAGGGCTCCCCGAGGGAGCCCTGGGTTGCTCCTAATGTGGGGGATGGCGGTGGGGGGCTCCGGGGGACCCGGCGGACCCGGAGAGGGGAGGGGGATGCCTCGATCGGAAGACCGATCCTCTGAGGCTCCGGCGGGCGTGCGAGAACACTCGGCGTGCGCCCGGTATCTGTCGCGGCCAAGACCGGGCAAATGTTAGAATAAGCTCGGCCGCGACAGTAAGTAGGAATTTAGACCAGGCTAATGCAGTTGATGTGGTCTACTTAGATTTTGCAAAGGCTTTTGATACGGTTTCACACAAGAGGTTGGTGTACAAAATAAAGAAAATTGGACTCAGTAATAATATACAGTATGCACCTGGATTGAAAACTGGTTAAAGGACAGACAACAGAGGGTTGTCATAAATGGAACTTTTTCAGATTGGGCTAAAGTCGTGAGTGGAGTACCTCAGGGATCGGTACTGTGACCCTTGCTTTTTAACTTGTTTATTAATGACCTTGAGGTTGGGATCGAGAGCAAAGTCTCCATCTTTGCTGATGATACTAAATTGTGTAAGGTAATAGAACCAGAGCGGGATGTAATTTCTCTTCAGAAGGACTTGAAGAGACTGGAAACGTGGGCAGGTAAATGGCAAATGAGCTTTAATACAGATAAATGTAAGGTTATGCATTTGGGATGCAAGAATAAAAAGGCGACTTACAAATTAAATGGAGATATATTGGGGGAATCCTTGATGGAGAAGGATTTAGGTGTGCTTGTAGACTGCAGGCTTAGCAATATTGCCCAATGTCATGCAGTAGCTGCAAAGGCAAACAAGATCTTATCTTGCATCAAACGGGCAATGGATGGAAGGGAAGTAAACATAAGTACGCCCCTTTACAAAGCACTAGTAACACCACACCTTGAATATGGAGATCAATTTTGGGCACCAATCCTAAGAAAAGACATTATGGAACTAGAGAGAGTGCAGAGAAGAGCCACCAAATTAATAAAGGGGATGGACAATCTAACTTATGAGGAGAGGCTAGCTAAATTAGATTTATTTACATTAGAAAAGAGACGTCTAAGAGGGGATATGATAACTATATACAAATATATTCGGGGACAATACAAGGAGCTTTCAAAAGAACTATTCATCCCACGGGCAGTACAAAGGACTCGGGGCCATCCCTTAAGGTTTGAGGAAAGAAAAATTCACCAGCAACAAAGGAAAGGATTCTTTACAGTAAGGGGTATAGGGTGGAATGGGTGCTTCAAAGTCAGTAGAAATTTCCAAAATGTCTATCTTGACTAATAAACAGGACTGGTAGACGGACTCAGAAGTGGAGTGGGTTAACTGAGAGATGTGATATGTGAGTCACCTATTGAACACATAAGTCTCCTGAAGGGGACCAACTATTGTACCCTAAGGTACTCTAGTGACCCCTCATTGTAGACAAAACAGTGCTATTACTGGTACTCATCTATAATAATCACACATAAATTATATTAAACTCTTACCCCCTCCATCTGTTGGTCAGAATCCGACATAGTCCTTTACAAGAGGCGTGCAAATCTGTAGGTTATAGTCCAGTAAGAAGAAGGAGAGCAAAACAGTGCACTGCCAGGGAGCCAGGTGGTGTAAATATAAAAAGGTCTATTTATTCAGCAACACTTCACAAAAAACATACCCCCTAGGGGGCGAAACAGTACCTTCTACGTGTTTCGGACCATGGGGGTCCTTTATCAAGGAGTATGGGGGACAGGAAGAAGGGGACTCCTTTATATACACCACATCCTAACAAATGACCAATCTACAGTTTTACATTTGGCGCCAAAACCGGGTGCGCGCCGCTATGACGTCGTGTGTGAGCCCCCTGTGCTGTGTCTCAGAATAACCCGATCTCACAGCCTCTGGCCACGCCTCCCCATGACGTCAATTCGGCACACCCACCACGGTGACGGCTGCAAGGAAGGAGGAGGGAGTCTCCACCCCTAGGGGAGGGCCCATAAGGACAGGCAGGGTCGCGTCACGGGCACGAGTGGCCCATGTAAATCGCTGATCCCTTCTCCGCCCAAGATAACAATGCCAACTCCACAGAGGGGGCAGTACTAAGAACTCGGGGCCATCCCTTTAGGATGGAGGAAACGAAAATTCACCAGCAACAAAGGAAAGGGTTCTTTAAAGTAAGGGCAGTTAAAATGTGGAATTCCTTACCCATGGAGACTGTGATGGCAGATACAATAGATTTGTTCAAAAAAAAGGTTGGACATCTTTTTAGATGGGAAAGGTATACAGAGATATACCAAATAAGTATACATGGGAAGGATGTTGATCCAGGGATTAATCCGATTGCCAATTTTTGGAGTCAGGAAGGAATTAATTTTTCCCCTTAATGGGGTTTTTTGTTTGCCTTCCTCTGGATCAATAAATAAGTATAGATATAGGATAAAGTAACTGTTGTCTAAATTTAGCATAGGTGGTTGAACTTGATGGACCTATGTCTTTTTTCAACCTCACCTACTATGTAACTATGTAACACACATCACTGCGAAATGCTCAAAGAACTAGATTGGCCATCACTTGAGTCTAGGCACAAAGTACATTTTTCCTGTCTTGCCTTAAAATATTTTCTGGGAAAGCTACCCACTTATCTGAATAAGCTCCTCACCCCTACCACTCCTATGCAGCACTTATCACCTGAGATCTGACTCTAGAAGACTGCTCACGTCCCAAGATTCAACAAAGAATCCGGCCGCTCCTCCTTCTCTTACCAGGAACCTCACAGCTGGAACAATCTACATGAGACCCTCAAAGCCGCTACCAGTCTAAGTTCTTTCAAAACTAAAGCTGTCTCACATTTTAATCTTGTCTGTAACTGTTACATACGCCTATAACATATATTATGTTTACTGTTCATGCAATGTCTTTAAATATAATGTATAACCCTGTTCATTTAATGTAACCATGTATTGTCACCATAACTCTATGCTCAGGACATACTTTAAAATGAGAGGTAACTATCAATATATTACTTCCTGATAATTTAATAAGTAAATAATAAACAAAATATTATAAGTAAATAATAAACAAAATATTATAAGTAAATAATAAACAAAATATTATAAGTAAATAATAAACAAAATATTATAAGTAAATAATAAACAAAAAGGGGGTATGGCAGAAATTATAAAGGAAAGAGAATTTGTTTCACCGCAAGGGCTGTGCAATTAGAAGAGAGGTTTTATATTAATGGAGTCTTCACTGGCAGCAATGGAAATAAAAGGAAAAAGCGAAGGTGAAATTTGCTACCCTTGGAAACTGTAATGGTACTGTACATTCAGTATGCATGTTTCTCTACACCAGCGGTAGCAAACTCCAGTCCTCAAGGGCCCCCAACAGGCAAGGTATTAGGGATATCCCTGCTTTGGCACAGGTGGCTCAATCAGTGTCTCAGTCATTGAGTGAGCCACTGATTGAGCCACCAGTTCTGGAGCAGAGATATCCTTAAAACCTCACCTGTTGCTGGCCCTTGAGGACTGGAGTTGGCCACTCCTGCCCTAGATCAATATAAATAAAATAAAGTAAGAGTATCTCAACCATTTAGAATTTAGCATAAGGTTGAACATATGGTTGTCAATATTTCAACGTTAAGTACTAACTACAGTCCTATGTATTATGTTTGTCAGAGGAGGGGAACCTGGAACTGAGAGCAAACCGCCAGGCTGGCCTGCTGGCACACACGGTGTCTGGGAACCTCAGCAGCTGCCTTTATAACTGATAGAAGTGCCTGCCATGATTCAGAGGAATCAATCAAGTACTCCACACCATACATGTAGCTTCCATGGCTCCTGCCTTCGCCCCTTTTTTCTCATTGTCTGCAGACTGCTGGGGGAGTAATTCTACATTGTCCATTTAAAATCAATGGGTGGTTTTCGGCTGATCCCGTTTTAATCGACCACTTCAGACAACATAGTTGCCCCCTTTCTAGAAAGCTAAACAGTGCAATAATTTTACTTATTTGCAGCTATTGCTCGAAACAGGAGCAAGAAAGAAGATACCCATGTACCTCTTGGTAATGGGTATCATGACATAGGTGACGCCTACCTTGCCATAATTGGTTAGTTTCAAATAAAGAGTATTAAAGGATTACAATTGGATGAATTAAATAAGGGGTGTATCTTAAATGACAGTTAGACTCGGGAGAGAACTGTTAAAAGCATCCATTTTGGGAAAAATCTGGTTGATTGCATCCAAAATTGGGGTCTTTGTATTATTGGGTTTTGGGTGGAATGGCCTCATTATTACAGAAGGATATTAAGGAATCCAAGAGTCAATAACCCCCTGCTTTGCAATCAAGCCAGTTTCCATTCCACTGTCATCAGCCCAGAATTGCTGGAGCCCCTCCCACGTCACAGCTCTATTTGACTCTTACCCCTTTAACGGGACCATCAGTAATACAAAAACAAATCAGAAATATTGCAATAACAACTATAAGCAGAGTACTTCAATCATAGAAGCTTGTCTTGTACAGTTTAGTTTGCAAATAGTTTAAAGGTGACAATATACAAGAATGTTTAGATCTTGGTTATTACATTGCTGATGATCTTTGCAGTCTGTGTTGCCTTCTGTATGTCTGGTCTGTCCAACACCTCAGTGTATTTGTGCATATCCAACATATCCTTTTTATAGGACACCTGCAAAGAAACAAAAAGTTTGGAATAGACAAGATTAGTTTTATTAGTTTTTTTTCTAAATGTTATGTAATTAGAATGACATTTTACCAAGTGTTGGTACTATTTACTGTATGTCCTACAAGGCAACGCAGAGTAACACTGTATATTTTGCTTCATGCGTTTTTTTCCCTCTATAGAATTGTGTTTTATAAAATGACTTCAGTAAGTCAATTGCTAAAAAGAATTAGATAACTGAGTAAAGCAGGTCCTTCTTGTATATCTCCTAAGAGGAATACACTTGAATTTTCACCAATCCAATTCATGTTTTATGGGATTTATCTTATTTAAACACTCAAGTATAATTTATATCACTTGGATTACTTCAAACGCAGAAAATGGCGATGGGCACAAAGTTCGCGCCTTCCTATGCCAATCTCCTCATGGGGTAGTGGCAAGCCTGTCTTGCGTTTGAATATCACATAATTGTATATTCAAATTATGTTAACAGTTTGATGTTGATTTGTAATGATTTGTAATAGTATCCCTGTAGTGTGATCTCAGTGACAGTAAATGGCTTTAATATCAGTTTCACCTATCACAACAATTACAAAGACAGTTCACTTCCCATTGTGGCTTTAATTCTGTACTTTGATTTGAATTTAAACGGTTTTGTGCCCAATGTACTGTAGGGGAACAATTAAAACATGTAATATCTCTTTTAAATAATGCCTTGAAGCGTAGTGTTGTTTTATTGCACCAGTACTAAATATGTATATATATCCAGGTACATAGCGTTTTACAGCAGTAATACACGTGACATAATATTGTGTAGCAGGGTATTCTTCCTGGCCACTGGGGGCGTTTACACAGTTCCTCAGGCTGACTCTGAAGAGGCAGGGATGGATTAAAAGAAACTCTATGTCCTTGAACTCTGACACTGAGCAGGGAATGAAACATTGTGTCTGTGACATGTGGAGTCCAAGCTGCCAGAGCACATGCGGTTCTAGGACAGTCCTGGGAGCCAGTAAGGCTCCCTGAACTAGGCCACACTTTACCCCTTAGGCCCCAGATAGCTCCCCTTCCCTGTAGAGACGTATGGAAGGCTGTCCCTAGGTATAGGTAGCTCCTGATAGTGAGGGAGCACAGTGGAGCGCAGCGGATCAGACTGGAGTGCAGAGGGAGGCTTCCCCTTGTGGCCTGAGGATCAGCCATCACCCGGACCCTGAGGTGTGAGGGGCTTGTGTTGGATACCCCGCAGCGTGGGACTCTGCTGCTATTTTGCCCTTGCTGGGAAGTGTGGCCTGGCTGGATCCTAAGCCAGGACGGTATAGGGAACCAACGCAAGGGGAGAGGGTAACACTGCCCTCACATACAGTGAGGTATTGCTCATGGGACCCTGGGCTATAGCTGCCCGAGCAACCTAAGTACTATTGGGGTTAGCTACCCCAGGACTATTACTGGACAGTTATTGTTATTGTGTTTTATTGTATTGCTGTGTTGCATATGTGTTTCTCTTACTAGACTGTGGGACCTCAGTAAAGACGTATTGCATAACCTGTGTTAGTGTGATTTCTGGGATATACACTATAGGTATACAGTACCTGTTCCCGTGAGGGCCCATCCCGCCAATGCAGGGCTCCTCATGGGTGGAGGCGCTGCACCAGTCACCCCACGCTCCCCAAGCACAGAAGCTTGGGCCTCCTGTACACCTAACAGGTAGCACCATAGCACATAACGCCTCCGTTTCCCTTAGGTGTAGGGAAGGAGTGTTACAATTATAACATCAATTTTTACCTTTGGCACTATGACTATTTTCAATAACAATCTCTGTCATCAATATATTTCAGAACAGAGAACTACTGTACTTGAAGATTGTACTGGATGGTATGTGATCAAGTTACAGACAAAGGGAAAATAAACCTGTACCAAGCAAGTGGAGATGCTGCTGTACTGTACATCTTTTTCGCTGCTACAATGCATCCAGAGCACTAAATACTTTTTGGCAGCAATGTATCATAAGGAACTAAATACAACCATCACTAGAGTTGGTGATGAAGTGCAGGACATTGCTACATGTGCATGCCAGTGTATGTGCCTCTTCAAGGAGATATTTCTCTTATGAATACAAATCTGGTGCATGGTGTATTTGTGGCATGAGTATGATGGATCCTTGAATTCCTTCCCAGAACCTGATATTCAATTTACTATATGGAGATTTTTTTTTTTAATGTGCAATAAGTGTAAATATTGCAGACTCAACACACAGCCTTGTGTACTACGTACATCTGTCGTGCTTAATTTATGGAAGTTTCACCTTTTGATTATTTTAGACAAGCACATTAGCGCAGCTAAACTGTGCATTGTAGCCCATGCTGAGGTTTCATTAGTTTAGCTTGGTGAATTCATACGGCAGGAAAATTAAATGGGAAACACTTTGAAAATGACTAGCAATCCAATAAAACGTACAGTACTCTGTTTCAAAAATGAACATTTCCATATAGTTTCTGTTATCACTCCAATACTATCAATAATATAAACATAAGAATAAGCCATGCAAGAGATGACAACAAAATTGCTTCACATTTCAGAATATAATACAAATAAAACAGAGCAGCGCATATTCCCAACTAATTAAATCATTCTCCGACTAATGACCACAAGAGATTAGATGCATCTCAAAGGGCTAAATAAATAACTTATTGGAAATGTTCTTATTATCCATGGAAATTACAAATTAAATGTTAAATAGACTGTTCTAAGTGAACATTAACATTTTAATTCAAACTAAACCCCAGTAATTCAGAGCAATGTACGACATTGTGAATACAAAAGACTGTGTTCCAATTTCCGAAAAGCTTTGAAAAAATGTTTTTTTTGTAAAGTCTAAATAGTATATAAATCAATTTGTCCTCCTAGTGTAACTTCGATCCTAGTGTAACCTTCCCACACCCAATATCTCCTGATATATATATATATATATACATACACACACAGTAAGCTCTACCAGCATCACTACCACTGAGATTTTTTTGTGGATGGCTTGGTAGGAACTGTGTCGGTCACTGTCTAGCAGCAGCGGATCCAAAACAGCTTTTCTATCCCCTTGTATTGCCTAAAGTCACTTACGTTATCAAAGGACCAAGTGGTTGAGCCACAAAGTATTTTATAAAACATAATGGGAGAGAGAGGAAGACGCACTTCACCGCCATCTGGACACAACTAAATTCTCGTTATTCACCATCCAGACTCTTGCGTTCTTCCTAAGGATGTCTTCTTTCTACCCCCTTTGTATCTAAAGCCCTCTCCCGCCTTAAACCTTTTTCACTGACTGCCCCACACCTCTGGAATTCCCTTCCCCTCAGTACCCGACTAGCACCCTCTCTATCCACCTTTAAGACCCAACTAAAGACACACTTGCTTAAAGAAGCATATGAATAGCACTGTGGATATTCTGAACACATGATACATAAAGCTTGGCCCCTGCAGACGCACTTACCAGAACTCCCTCCTACTGTCTCTGTACGTTCTCCCTACCTACCAATTAGACTGTAAGCTCCTCGGGGCAGGGACTCCTCTTCCTTAATGTTACTTTTATGTCTAAAGCGCTTATTCCCATGATCTGTTATTTATATTATCTGTTATTTATTTGATTACCACGTGTATTACTGCTGTGAAGCGCTACAGTATGTACATTAATGGCTCTATATACCTGTAAATAAAGACATACAATACAATACAGCCCACATTCTTTCATTTTCCCTTCCTCAGTTAAAACGTAGTTGTAATCAAAAAGAAGGAGCACTTATTTTACCAGGATACATTCCAGCCCATGTGTGCTATATAAATTAGACTATTAAAGATGGCGCAGAGACACAAAAACTGTTAGGGCAATCTCTACATAGAGGTCAAAACTTCTTATGAGAACTGTTAAGATACTAAAGCATAACAGTACAAAAATCTCTGAAAGGATGAGGCAATATTAGCCTCCTAAATCTTTATAATATACACCGTGACAAATGATAATGCAGGCAAAATAGGCACTTCTTTGAATAGGCTCCCTGTTCTCAGCACAGTGTAACTCTGATTGTGTGTGAGTAAGGGGAATGAGATTAACTACTAATCCTCTCTGCGGCTGCTCACCGTGTTATCCTACACTGTTTACAGAAGAGTAGTTTAAGAACAAGCTAGGGGAAAAGGATCAATAAGGTAAAGAAAGGAAGATCCGGCTGAATAGCAGGTGAGAAGAAGCATAGCGCCGTAGTAAAAAAGAGGGTCCTAAGAGCTATCGTTGGTTAAAAACAGATTTGACTGATAAAAAAGGGATGCATGGCAGCCACAGAAACAAGCCACCGTAGTGAGTTTCACGCACTAAGGCTGCGGTCCCAGTGCGTTCTACAGCCACGCCTTGGCGTGGGCTGTGCGAACAAGCACCGCCTCCCAATCTATCTGGGACAAGTACAAGTGTCGGCGCGCATTTAGCAGCCGCGTAGTACTGCAAGTTCTCACATACAAAAAAATTGTATGTGGAACATGCGACGGAGGCGTGGCCACGCCCCGTCAGCGTTCAGCCAATGAGGGCGAACCAGTCGCGAGGTCATGGCCACGCCCCGCAAAATACTCACCACGCCCCCTCCCATCGCAATCTCCCTCTCTCCCTGGAGATCGCAGATCGCGGTTAGCGCTGTGCACGCGCCGCTTCCCCCCCACCCGCCGGGTGCGCGTGTCACAGTGATGACTAGGACCGCAGCCTAAGGCGCATTATCAAAGAGCACTTGTTAGCTTGTTTCTGTGGCTGCCATGCATCCCTTTTTTGTCAGTTAATAAATCTGTTTTTAACTAGCAATAGCTCTTTGGACGATGTTTTTTTCTTCAGAGCTGTGCTTCTTCTCAGCCGGATCTTCCTTACTTACCTGGCTTGGGAAGCACGCCCATGGAGTTCTGTCGTGACGGGTGCTGTGAGTAATACCAGTTCCCTGACTTTTCAGGCATTGTGATTTCAGATTCTAAGGACACAGTTGTAATATTATGGACACCACTGTATATATGTGTATACACCACTTATGAAGGATAGTTATCTACGGGAGGATTTATAAAGGGATTTGTAGGGGGAGCTTTTCCATCTGGGTCCAAGCTTGCGGGTACCCTAACCCCCTTAATTTCATCATTTGAACATTTCATCACTCATATATATATATTTATATCTATTTGGCGCTCACGGTAGCGCAGGGCCGGTCACGTGAGCGGTTCGCCCAATGAGGGCGAACCAGCTCCGTGATGTCACAGGCCCCCCCCCACCCCCCGACACGCCCCCAGACGGCGCGCGGACCAAGACCAGGGAAAGCGGGTCGGAGCAGTCCTATGGACGCAGTCTAAGATCTGGAAAACTGCCAGAGTTGTCCCAATCTTCAAAAGTGGGGACAAAAACACTGTCTCAAACTACAGGCCAATCTCCCTTCTCCCAATCCTACCCAAAGGCATGGAAAAATGTGTCCACTTCCAATTAAGCAATAACTATACCAAGACAAATTTCCCTAGCCAATTTCAATCTGGATTTCGCCCCAAACACTCCATCATAACTACCCTGCTAAAAGTTTGCAATGAAATCCAGTGTGGAATGGAACGGCGACAACTCACTGGTGCAGTATTCCTACAGTAGATTTTGCAAAGGCTTTTGATACTGTTGATCATGCTATCCTGCTTAACAAACTCCAGAGCTCTGGAATAGGGAAGCATGCTTTAAACTGGTTTCAGTCCTACCTATCAGGTATATCCCAACATGTGTCCATCTCAGGCTGTAACTCCAATCCCCTTGATATCACCTGTGGCGTCCCGCAAGGCTCTGTTCTGGGGCCCCTACTCTTCTCAGTTCATCAATGATCTTCCTACAGCTTGTAAGGAAGCTTCAATACACATGTATATGTATGCAGATGACAATCCTATATGCACACAGCCATAGCCTCTCCGACCTTCAACACATACTTCAGTCTGACTTTTTGAGACTCGAAAACTGGATTTCCCCAAACAAACTGTTTTTAAACACTGACAAGACTGTAAAAATGGTATTTGGGACCAAGACTACATTTTTAAAGCTTCCAGTGACTGAGCTCCAGATCAGAACCAACGCTAACACCACCCTAACTCCTGTTACTGTTTTAAATACCTGGGCATATGGTTTGACTCCCACTTAACATTCGGAATGCACATTGATACCCTGACATCCAAAACCTATGCCAAACTAGGTGTACTTTACAGGAACAAATCCTCCCTAAGCCTGCTGGTCAGAAAGTGTATCGCACAGCAGATGCGAATGCCAATTATCGACTATGGAGACATAGTATATGGCTCGGCACCGCAAACCCACCTTAGCAAACTTGACACCCTCTACAATTCAATGTGTTGTTTTGTTCTCCAATACAACTACAACACACATCACTGCGAAATGCTCAAAGAACTAGATTGGCCATCACTCGAATCAGGCGCAAAGTTCACCTTTCCTGTCTTACCTTCAAATACTTTCTGGGCAAGCTACCCGTCTATCTGAACAAGCTCCTCACCCCTACCACATGCAGCACTTATCATCTGAGATTAGACTCCAAAAGACTGTTCGTGGTCCCAAGGCTCAACAAAGTATCTGGCCGCTCCTCCTTCTCTTACCGTGCACCTCAGAACTGGAACAACCTTCTCTCACATCCACCACCAGTTTAAGTTCTTTCAAAACTAAGGCTGTCTCACATTTTAATCTGGTCTGTAACTGTTTCTTAAGCCTATAATACACATCTTCTTTAACTGTACATGCAATGTATTGTATATAATGTATACCCTGTTCATTTATGTAACTGTATTTGTAACCATGTACAGTATTATTTGTCTTTTAACTCTATGGCCAGGACAAACTTGAAAACGAGAGGTAACTCTCAATGTATTACTTCCTGGTAAAATATTTTATAAATAAAAAATTAAATAAATTATAAACAGTATAACAGCCAGGACAGCTAATGATGGCTCACAGGGAAACAAAACGTCTTCTTCTGTTTATTCATCATGTACAATTAGAGCACCTCCTGATTCATCATTGATGTGCCAGTCTTTTTGTGCAGAGGTCTGTGGGTACTTTCACTAATGTGAACTCTGAGGTTTAGGGGAGATCCTCTTACCTGCGTGCACCAGTTCTATTTTGTTCTAGTACGGTTACTGTACATTAGTGTTGCTGACTGACTTTCTATTTTCGTATTCTTGAATTCATGACGCAGCAATGTATATTGTGTTAAGAACGTGCATAGAAGCAAGTAAAGTAATAGGCAGAAATGTGTGGTGCTGAAAAAATTTGCATAGTAAAATATACTTGGTCTATAAGGATATATATATTCTAATTTCCTCATACTAAAACTGACAGCAGAACAGTAATATTTGTGAATTACAAAGTAGCCATACAAAAGCACATGGCTACAGCACATTAATATTAAAATACAGACTTAATAAAAATATAACAACGTTAACCTTTGTACTGCCAGTGAGGCATCAGGAACATTATTAGGGAATGTGGTGCATTAACTTTTGGTAGAGCACATATAAAATAAACACACTTATTACAATCTTCCTTGTCCTAATTTATAAATACAGATAATTAAAGTAAATTTGACTGCAGACTGCTTAGTTCAATGTCAAATGTCAATTGTGCCTGTCTTGGATCGTTATGGTGACGTGACAACCTTCATCATTGAATAACAATAAAATGCTCAGAGCCAGCGACTGTGGCGGTGGAACACATACTGTAGTGTAGCATTTATACCCGCAAGCTCCCAGCTTCCTCCACTTATCTTTCTCATGGCCTCCTCCTTCACCTCCTTTTCCGGTACTTTCCCTTTCTTTTTGCTTATTACAAAGATGTTGTGATTTTACAATTTAACATGAGGAACACCCACAGTTTGAGAAAAATTATATATATATATATATATATATATATATATATATATATATATATATATATATATATATTTATATATTTATATATATATATATATATATATAATTATATTTGCTTCTATACATACATTACTCTGGTGTTTGCTGACTTCCATGGCATGCTTAACATCTGGGGGCTGCAGCATCTGAGCATAACTTGATTTTCCCTTTTCTGCATCATGTTTTTGCCTGTAGAGGACCTAGGAATAAAATAGTCAAATTATATTCTTACAGGCCAAAGAGACAATGTTAACCAAACGTAATTTATTACAGTATTTTTTTTTCTTAGCAATAATCTATTTGACCTCTTGTTCTCTATTCTTATTCTGTTGTTGAATCCTATCCCCCTCGTTGCTTTTCTCCATGAAGACACCCTTTAGTCTAATTCTCAACTATATCTGACTTTCAAAGGGCAGTTTCACAAAGCAGGCGAAAATAGTTTTTTTTTAAACAACTTATGAATGTTATTGGCTTCCCTAAAAAGATGCAATTGCCCTTAAAGAAAACATTTCCACTTATTATCTTCCTTAATGCAGCACTTATGCTTTGATTTTTTTTGTACTTTTTTTATATATAGGTTTGAAGCAGGGGTCTCCAAAGCAAAACCGCATTCATTTCAGCTCGGGGGACCCCCCGCATCCCCAGATAATTACCTACTGTAACAATGTAAGTTTATGTTTGTTATTTTATTATTTTCGTCCTCCAACCCTATTGTACAGCGCTACAGAATATGTTGGCGCATTATAATAATAATAATTCTGGCTCTGCCTGTCTGTCTAATGCGAAACAAAAGAATTGTATTTTATTGTAGTTGGTCTCAGACTGACTAAAATATTGCAATGCCCCCTTAAATGGAGGCCTGTATTTACTTAAAAAATAAATGATGATGATGTCATCATGGTGATGATGTCCGTAGGTGGTGCTTGTAGCAACCCCAACCGGGATAGCTGGGGCTATCATATTGGCTGGTTTAAATGTCCGCGATCACATGAGACAATAGGAAGCCATGACACTATACATTGCGGTTTCTTAATGTAGAGATATATATATATATATATATATATATATATATATATATATATATATATATATATATATATATATTATATATATATTACACACACACACACACACACAGTTGTAGCCAACATTATTGCAACCCACGGTGTGCTGCAGCAGGACATACACAAAGCACCAGTGGGAGAAGCAGCCATTGTTTTGACTCAGCCATGCGCGCTATTTGCTATTTGACCCGGGGGGGGGGGGGGGGGCGTGCCACAGGTTGCTATTTACTGTATTACTTTTACAAAAATAGGGGTATTGACGCCAAAATGAATTCTAACCTTCGTATCAATTTTGGGGGAAATAATTTTGCTCATTGACCCATCAGCTTAGGCAAAACAGAGTTTACATGAATTTGCCAGATGACATTTGATTTTTACATGGTAATATAAAATGTACACAAGACTGACAGCAGTGAGTACATGACTGATTACGTGCCAGGATATTATGAGTGCATGCCTGATTTATTACATAGAAAATGTTAAGTTCACCAAAAATGTACTTAGGTTTTATGACTACAATAAAAAATGGTTTCTTTTTATGAATGCATTTGTCTATGGTTAATTTTCCTTTAGCAGACGGCAATTCCCATGAAATGCCTCTGTCACATTTGTCTCCATCCTTGTAAATTAATGTAGCATTTGGACTAAAAACAAGCCCTATAGTGTCATGTTGCAGGGAAAGAAATGCGAAGCCTCTGAGCTAATACATCACAATCATTTTAAATACTTTTTTTTTTACTGTATTAACACTGCTGCCCAGACAAGCATTTTCCAAAACCAAATAACATGGTCTGATATATGAGTTAGCAGGATTGTAAGAAGTCTGTGGTTTACACTACAGATACTGTAGTTCTACTATTTACATGAACAAAAGTTGGTGTGTGTGTGTGTGTGTATATATATGTATATGACTGTGCACTGGAAGCTGCCCTCTCTTATGGTGGCCTTTCTTTCTCCCACACTCCGCGCCCTGATGGCAGGGGTGGAGACATGGGGCTCATCCTCTCCTCAACCTGTCATTAAAAAACTCATCCTATCCCTCTCTCTCCTTTCCTTCCTTTGAGGCTCACACTGTCCAGCTTTTTTCTCCTCATCTATACCCCACCTACCTCCACTCATCCACTCTAGGACTATCTCTCTGACGCTGAATCTTGGCTCGCCTTCTTTTTCTCCTCTGACTTCTTCTTCTTCTCCTTGGGAACTTTAACTGCCCCACTTTAATGATGACCCATCTCTCTTGGGCTTCCAGCTTTCTCTCTCCAACCTCTTCTTTTGGCCTTTACCAATGGACTGCAGCCAGCACCCACAAGGACAGGACCTGGTTTTCACTAAAAACTTTTTCACTCTTTGACTTCTCCATTTCACCCTTTCCTTTCTCTGACCATCTTATCTAATTTTCTCTCTCTCACATCTCCCCTTCTCCACCTCCATCTACCCCTCGTTTCTGCAAACACCTGCGTTCCATTAACCTCCCGGCTCTTGATTCCACTTTGTGCTCCTCCCTCTCCTCTCTCAGCTACACTACAGACTCGGACAACCTTGTCAGGAACTACAACTCTGTCTTATCCTCCTCTCTTGATCTACATGCCCCGCTTTTTCTCTTCCACTCTCGCCCTTCTAACACCCTGGATAGACTGCCACACACACATGCTCTGCTCCTCTGAACGCCTCTGGAGGAAATCTCACACTCTCACAGGCTTCCTTCACTAAAAATGTATCCGATCCTGTTCCAGCTTTGCCCTCTCCCAGGCTAAACCTACTTTTCTTTACTAATCAACACTCACAATTCTAACCCACGCTGACTCTTCTCTGTCTTTAACGCTACTCAGACCACAGTCTGTTACCTATCTTTCTTCCTCTATTTCAGCTGAGGACTTCCCTGACTATTTCAAGACAAAGGTGGATTCCACTCTTCAAAACATCCCCTCGGTATCCTCCTCTCATTCTACATCTCATCCTAACTTTCGTCCTGCCTTCCTCAACTTCTTTTCCTCTGCCACAGAGGATGATGTGTCGCAGCTGATCTCTTCTCCCTCTACCACTTGCCCTCTTGTCCCCATTCCCTGCAATCCCCTCAAACCCCTTGTTCCTACTCCAATACTTACACTCACACACATTTTCAACTCCTCCCTATACTCTGGTATTTTTCCTGCCTCTTTGAAGTATGCAACAGATACTCTTACTCAAACAACAGCAATCTGGACTTTACCTGTCTCTCTAATTAACACCCTGTCTCCCTCCTGCCTTTTGTCTCTAAACTCCTTGAACGCCTTGTGTTAAATTAATTTTGATTAAAACAAGTTTATCCCGCCCAAGCCTTGTTTTCCTTTCACAATGTCCGCTTGTGGGAACCATCCCTAGTGTTTGGAGTTTAAAGATTGGTTTTGGTGTTTGATTTGAATACTGTATGTACAAAAGATTGGGAAAAACATAAAATTTTTACTTTTTGCAAAGGTTTAAAGGTTTGTTCGTTCGCATAGTTTATTAAAAAAAAAAAAAACAATTCAAGGATGAAATGAAATTAACTATGTTTAGATTAGTACAGTACCTCACTCTGAAACTGTGTAACTTGTTTTGCAAATGCAGTGTCTATTGTGGCTGGCATCCTCTTGTACAGAGAGTCCGACAATTCTTTCTTGCTGGCTCCTTTGTACTTTGTCTAGGTAGAAAGAAGAAATGGATGTTAAAGAAAACAACAGGGCACCAGCTACACAAAATATTTTAGCAAATATTAATGCACAGAGAAAATAAAGATATAATATAGATCTGTGCTATATTTAAGTGCTTAATTGTATACTAACATACTGTAGATGTTTATATTATGTTTGTCCTGCTGGCTAATCATATCCTCTAATACACCATATACCTTAGCATCGGATTACCCTGTTTAGGAAACAAAAGAAGTCATAATTCTAAAAAGCACAGCTGCTGCAAACCCCATCAGTAAACTAAGAGGGGGATTTACAAAGTTCTGATAAGGTTGATCGGCAATAACTCTTATTCAAGTCAATGGCAGATCAAGTTCCTGGTCAAGTTCCTACACCTCTACTAAGAGCTCTACGAATCTCGCTATGTACCAGAACTTCTTACTGTAGCTCTTTAAAAGAGCTTTCCAGCAATTTTCCTAACTGCTGTATTTGTTGTAATACCTTCAAAGGAAGGCAGCTAAAATGCAATCAGCTCTGGCAGTAGAAGTGTAGATTTACCCAAGGCTATCCAGGGATCACCAGAATGTCATACTGTGAAGGTTTGATGTTTTTCACTGTCAGAAGTTGCAAACATTTATGTTGGGTTATTCAGCTATCTAATCTCAACCTTGTACAACTGCAAACATTACATGTAGCAGGTGCATAAACAAATTGACTCTAATTAAAGCAGCAATACTACTTCCCCCCCCCCTTTTTTTTGTTAATTATCTTTATACGTAAAGCATGTGACAATGTACATTTCTACATTCTTAACTAAGCGGGCAATTATTTGGTGCGCCTCTAATAAATCTGTAAAAATCATGATTGTGTGTCTAACATAATGGCCGCCTTTCAGTTTCAATCAATCCATCAGTAATATAAGGATACATTGTAGCTGTTGAGTTACACTGACTAAGGTAACATTATCTATTTTTACAGTTTACAGCTCAAACTGCTGAGAACATTGGCAACAAATGATTCCAAATGGGAAAGTGTTCAAATACCTTGCACTGCTTAGCAGGTGGGTTAAAACATGCTATGGAAATCAAAAGATGCTTTTAAACTCATTAAAATCATTAAAAATTGCATTAGAAGTTGAATAAAATAATAATTTAAAAAAAACAGGTCACTATTATCTAATACTGCAGAACTGATTTATTTATTTTTTTAAAAGATTTCACATGTTTTGCTGCTTTAACATGAAGAAATCTCTCCCTCTACAGATTCCCCCAAAAATATATTTTCCGTCTCTCCGTCTGAAAAGTCTATGGCCATTTGCTAATTTTCTTGAGGCTGTCCATGATTGGCGCTAGACAACAATACATTTATAAAGAAATGAGGTAGAAAAAGCATGTAGTCACTTCCACTTAGTATTCTAGCACTATTGAGTTTCATGTTGATTCCAGTATTTACTGTAAGAAAAAAAACGCCCCAAAATATCCCCGGTACTCTGTAATCTTACCAGTAGTAAGTGTAATTTGTGTTCTGGCAAAGATACAAAACTTGTCTACAAAAACAAGATATACTGTACAAAACTTGTACAAAAATAAGTTATGATTTTTTTTTTTACAAAAACCCATGTCTCAATCACATCAAGTTACACCTCAATCTCCTTTTGGGAAATATTTAAATAAGCAAGCAAAGATAAGATATCGACATGAAATCTAAAATGTTCTTGTTTGTGTATGCGTGTAGAGAGATTGCACATCTTGTGCCTCCGTTTTTACTTGTCTAGGATAGATTCTTTTTCTGTATAACTACATTATGTAAAACCAAACTTTCCAATCATATCGACATTTGGCACTTTCTGGCCTGAGATATAATCAATTTGAATAACTAAAATGGTATATTTAATGTAGCATTTACATTAAGACAATGTTACAGGTTTAGTGGTGTCTTAACAGTTGTTAAGCCTTTCATTGTACTTGGTGAGCCCTTCAATGTTTAGGGTTTAGAACTATTATAACCTTCTGCTGTCCGGCCTTCCTGCCTCTGACCTGTCTCCCCTACAATCTATCGTAAACGCTGCGTCTAGAATCACTATACTCGCTCCTAAGGCTACGCTTATAGTGCCGGCGACGCGACGGTCGCTAGAAAATCAAATAGAGATGACTTCCACTGATCGCGACCAATCCGTCGCTCCGTCGCGCTTACTGTAAGCGCACGCGACAGCGGCAATGCATTTGTTTTGCCGCGACGTTGCTGTTGCCGTTGCCGGCACTATAAGCACAGCCTGAGTCTGTTTCAGTGACTCTCCTGCTGAAATCCCTCTCCTGAATTCCTATTAAATCCCGCATTACTCCTCCTCTCTTTAAAGGCTATACACACTTCTGTCTCTCCTTACATCTGAGCCGTAATTTCTCCCTATTCACCTGCCCGGCTCTTGAGTTCTGCTCAAGTATGTCTTCTGTCTACAACTTTGTATTAAAAGCCCTCTCCCACATAAACCTTTCTCACTCACTGCCCCACACCTCTGGCATTCCCTTCCCCTCAACATGCGACCGACTCTCTCCCCGTTTAGGACCTTTCTTAAAACACACCTCATTATGAAGCTTATGGGTAGCTCCGCTGGCTGATACTATTTGCCTCATATGCACTGACCTTGGCCCCTTGCAGATGATCTAACCAGAACACCCTCCATTGGTCTCTGAAAGTTCTTAGATTGTAAGTTCTTTGGGGCAGGGACTCTTTCTTATTGTTTTATGTCTGAAGCGCTTAGTCCCATTACGTGTATTCTATTATGTAATGTGTTTTGTAAAGCGCTATGTACCTGGATGGTGCAATATAAATAAGACATACATACATACTCATCCTCTATGATGAATGTGCATTATAAATGATTGTTTTTAATATTTTCTTCCTTGCCAATGGGATAATACCATGGCGTATGCAATCTCTACTGATACTGAATATATCCAGAAAAAAATACTGTGTATAAATATATTGATGATTCATAGGTTGCAGCAGTAAAGGTGAAGTTATGAAGTAAATTAAACAAAAATGGAGATTAGAGTTTAAAGTGCAATCCTGTTATAATACTATTTTGCGTTATTTTATCTTTGAAAAATATAAATGTCAAATGATTTTATCATTCCGTATGTGAGCAGGACTAGAGGAAAATCTATGTTAAATGTAGATATAATTTGTGCACTAGTAAGGAAGTCGCTTTTTCTGCTTTAACAAGTTGCTCTGACTGTCAAAGAAGAGCCCTATCGCAGCCCAACCATATATTTACTGTGATAATGCATAATAAAACACAGCCCCACAAATTCATGCATTTATACATACTAGGGAATATAATTACTACTGTATAACTTTTCCTCCATCCTCTGATCAATTCTGTCCTTAGCTGAGTATTTAACAACGGTGAGGTGTATACACTCCCGAGTGCCCCACTTCAGAGCATTATGACTTTTTCATTAATTTAAGAGTGCAATTATACATTATTTTTCTTATTTGTATTATTGTACAATCGCGCCTAAAACCAACCGGAAAAATCCTAATGCTCTGAAGTGGGTCTTCCTGATCCTTGGCGTGTGTTCTCCTCAGCGACATTGAATCCTGTGACTGTTTGACTGTGGGAGTATTAAGCGTTATTACTGAGTGTGCTCGGCAGCTCTTTATTAGTGTTAGCGGAGTATGACCTGCCGTAATAGTACCTTGCTAGCTGTCATTACTAGTCCTTGACTCCTATAGCATGTACTTTTCTATCACGAGTTACATCTCACTGTGGGAGAAAATGTTGTCAAATTGACATGGAAGTTTCATGAGAAATGATGGGAACGCAGCAGAGTCTGATTTAGGGGATTACATGAGCCTGAGACTAAGACTAAGCACTAACTCGCGCGACTAATAGACAAGCAGTACATTCTACTCACACATTACATTGCATTGTTTACAAAGCAGTTTTTCTAATAAGAAGTGGGTGAGGGCAGGGCCGGACTTTGACCTTCTGAGGCCCTAAGCTATGTCAAGTTTAAGAGGCCCCCAAAAATGTGAAATAGATTTATTATTCTGACTGAAGGGACCATTGAAAACATAAACACACAACTGAAATGAATGAAAGCGTTACACTAGCATTGTTATATGCAAAGATGACGGTGTGACGCTAAAATGAACAGTGTTTGCACATCCCATTCATGTTAATATTAAACCATTTTCTTTCGGGATTTTTGGAGAGCAAAGTCATTGATGATGTCTTCAAATGATAAGCTATGAAGTTTCTCACTTTCGATGCACATGATGCTTAGGGTCATATTTGAATGAAAATGTCCATATTTATAGAGAATCTTCTTTTTCCCATATATTCTTTATTTATCATGCTATTTTGATAAAGGTATTATTATTATTATTTCTATTTTTGAGGCCTCTCATATTGTGAGGCCCTTAGCTGTAGCTTACTTAGCTTATGCTTAAATCTGGCACTGGGTGAGAGGGCCGGGATTTGGATGGTAATCTAAAGTTTTATATACTCGGCCAATGATCTACATAGTTACATATAGTTACATAGTAGATGAGGTTGAAAAAAGACGTACGTCCCTCAAGTTCAACCTATGCTAAATTCAGACAACAGATACTTTATTCTATATCTATACTTACTTATTGATCCAGAGGAAGGCAAACAAAAAACCCCATTAAGGGGAAAAATTAATTCCTTCCTGACTCCAAGAATAGGCAATCGGATTAATCCCTGAATCAACATCCTTCTCATGTATACTTATTTGGTACATCCCTGTATACCTTTCCCATCTAAAAAGATGTCCAACCTTTTTTGAACAAATCTATTGTATCTGCCATCACAGTCTCCATGGGTAATGAATTCCACATTTTAACTGCCCTTATTGTAAAGAACCCTTTCCTTTGTTGCTGCTGAAATTTCCTTTCCTCCAACCTTAAGGGATGGCCCCGAGTCCAAAGGACTGCCCGTGGGATGAATAGTTCTTTTGAAAGCTCCTTGTATTGTCCCTGAATATATTTGTATATAGTTATCATATCCCCTCTTAGACGCCTCTTTTCTAATGTAAATAAATCCAATATAGCTAGCCTCTCCTCATAAATTAGAATGTCCATCCCCTTTATTAATTTGGTGGCTCTTCTCTGCACTCTCTCTAGTTCCATAATGTCTTTTCTTAGGATTGGTGCCCAAAATTGTACTCCATATTCAAGGTGTGGTCTTACTAATGCTTTGTAAAGGGGCATAATTATGTCTACTTCCCTTCCATCCATTGCCCGTTTGATGCAAGATAAGATCTTGTTTGCCTTTGCAGCTACTGCATGACATTGGGCACTATTGCTAAGCCTGCTGTCTACAAGCACTCCTAAATCCTTCTCCATCAAGGATTCCCCCAATATATCTCCATTTAATTTGTAAGTCGCCTTTTATTCTTGCATCCCAAATGCATAACCTTACATTTATCTGTATTAAACCTCATTTGCCATTTACCTGCCCACGTTTCCAGTCCCTCCAAGTCCTTCTGAAGAGAAATTTCATCCTGCTCTGATTCAATTACCTTACACAATTTAGTATCATCAGCAAAGATGGAGACTTTGCTCTCGATCCCAACCTCAAGGACATTAATAAACAAGTTAAAAAGCAGGGGTCCCAGTACCAATCCTTGAGGTACTCCACTCACGACTTTAGCCCAACCTGAAAAAGTTCCATTTATGACAACCCTCTGTTGTCTGTCCTTTAACCAGTTTTCAATCCAGGTGCATATATTATTACTGAGTCCAATTTTCTTTATTTTGTACACCAACCTCTTGTGTGAAACCGTATCAAAAGCCTTTGCAAAATCTATGTAGACCACATCAACTGCATTACCCTGGTCTAAATTCCTACTTACCTCCTCAAAGAAACAAATAAGGTTAGTTTGGCAAGATCTATCCTTCATAAATCCATGCTGACTATTACTAATAATTTTGTTTTCCATTAGGTATTCCTGAATATTATCCCGTATTAAACCTTCAAGTAGTTTCCCTACTATTGAAGTCAGGCTTACAGGTCTGGAATTCCCTGGGTGTGATCTAGCTCCCTTTTTAAATATAGGCACCACATCTGCTTTACGCCAATCTTGTGGTACTGAGCCTGTGGAAATGGAGTCCTTGAATACTAAATATAATGGTTTTGCTATTACTGAGCTTAACTCCTTGAGAACTCTTGGATGTATGCCATCGGGGCCAGGTGCCTTATTTACTTTAATTTTTTCAAGTCGCTTATGAACTTCTTCCTCAGTTAACCAATTGGTCATTAATATGGAGGTTGTGGCTTCCTCCTGTGGCACTACTATTGAACCTGATTCTTCCCTGGTAAACACAGAGGCAAAGAATTTGTTTAATACCTCTACTTTTTCCTTATCTCCAATAATCTGGATACCCATCTCACACTGAAAGGGTCCTATATTTTCTTTTCTCATTTTTTTGTTATTAAGGTACTTAAAGAACTTTTTAGGGTTGACCTTACTTTCTATTGCAATCCTTTTTTCATTATCTATTTTTGCTAATTTGATTGCCCTTTTGCAATTTTTGTTACATTCCTTATAATTCTGATACGATGTCTCTGTCCCTTCTGACTTAAAGAATCTAAACGCCTTCCTCTTCTTGTCCATTTCCTCCCCTACCTGTTTATTTAGCCACATTGGTTTTGACTTAATTCTTTTATACTTATTACCCAAGGGTATACACTGATAAGTGTGTTTCTCTAACAATGTTTTAAAGACTGCCCATTTATCTTCTACATTTTTCCCTGCAAAAACATCATCCCATTGTATTACTACTAGATTAGACCTCAGTTTATTAAAATCTGCCTTTCTAAAGTTTAAAGTCTTTGTTGAACCCAAGTAATCTGTTTTTTGATAATTTATTTCAAATGAGACCATGTTATGATCACTGTTACCCAAATTTTTCAGGACTTTAATATTTGTTATTACTTCTGCATTGTTTGATATGACCAAATCCAGAACTGCCCCTCTCCTGGTTGGTTCCTCAATAATTTGGGTCATATCATTATCTTTAAGCACCCCCAAAAATCTGTTTCCTTATGTTGTAACGCTAATCTCATTGCCCCAGTCTATGTCTGGATAATTAAAATCCCCCATTATGCAAACATGACCCAGTTTTGATGCCTTCTCCATTTGCAAATGTATTTTAGCTTCCTCAATCTCACAGGTATTTGGTGGTTTATAGCATATTCCCACAAACATTTTCTTTATACTTTTACCTCCACTGCTAATTTCTATCCACAAGGTCTCTACATTTTCATCATTCCCTTCATAGACATCATCCCTTATAATAGGTTTTAGATCTGGTTTAACATATAGACATACTCCACCTCCCCTTCTATTTGTTCGATCCTTCCGAAAAAGAGAATACCCCTCTAAATTAACTGTCCAGTCATGAGTTTCATCCCACCATGTTTCAGTAATGCCTATGATATCATACTGCTCCCTTGTAGCTATTAATTCAAGCTCCCCCATTTTATCTGTCAGGCTTCTTGCATTAGCAAGCATGCATTTCAGGTTTTTTTCAGCCTGTACTATTATCTTATCTGCTCCTTCCTTTCTGCTCCCACTTGGTTTAGTCTTTAGACGTTTTCTAGTATTATGTCTATTTATTATGGGTATCTCACTGCTTGTCAAACTTGCACTTGCCCCCATTCTACCTCCATACCACCTTGTATCCTCATCTATTCCATTTAGTTCATTATTTGTTTCATTCCCCTCCCCCCATCTGAATGTGAATGAGTATGTGGCACATATATAGAAAGCTTTAATGTGCCTAAAGATGAGGGAAGAAATACTACAGATAGAGATATCATGTCACTATTGTATTAAACTCTTTTTTTCTATATTAGAAAAGATTTGCAATATCAAAATGACATTGTGCCAGTATACCATTGTCTACAACAAAAGACAAAAATGCCCCAATGCTACATCCAACATGACAAATTATTAAGTTAAATACTATCTGTTATTCTTTTCATAAGAAAGGGTCATTAGTCAATCCTTTGGTCAATCCATTATATGTCTACAATCTTGTCAAGGTAAACCCTTTACTGCAGGTGTTCTCTTTACCTCGCTACTGGAGGAAGAAGTCTCTCAAAAGACTAATCATCACAAGTACATATCAAGACCTATCAATTAAAGTGGGGTGGGTTAGCATAAAACCAAGGAGGAGAGGTGACAATCCTCCCAATCGTTGTTTTCAACTATATTAAAAAACATACACAGTCCCTGCAAGTTCAAGTGGGTTTGGGTTTTGAGCTTGAAGTCACATCTTTGGGAACCAGTGAGAGAGTACAGGTTACTCAGGAGACAACACCCTAGTGTCAGGTCTCCTAAGCAGTTTCAAGTAAACGCCCGATTGCAAGGGGTTTAAAAGGCAGTAAGCAGCCTGCCAGAACGGAGTCTTTTCCCAACTTGTAAGGACATGGGTTGGAGCGGTTTCCGTGGTCTGCAAAGGTGTGCCTGGGACGCACACCCAGCCCCCGAAGCTCCAAGTAGCTGAACAAGCTTGCAAGGATGCAGGGCTTGTCTGTGAAGAACCTGAGTTCCACAATCTGCTGAGGAAGCAGGGCTGACCTATCTGCAAGGTGTAACAGTTCCCAGAGGGATTACCTGGAAATTCCTGGGACGTATTCCCAGCACCTCAGATAAGAACTGTACAGTATGTTGATTACAGATGTACTGTATTATGCTAGGTTCTGTTGAGCTGGTAATTAACCTACCTAACCAGTTGGTTAGTCAGGGCCTGTTCTGGTTAGTCAGTCTCCCTACCGTGGAATAGGCTTTTCTGTTCATAGTTTTGTTTTGCATTAAAGGGATGTGTACATAACTTTCTGTTTACTTGTGTGGAAAATAAACTACCAAAAGGATTGTTTCAGCACAAGTACAGTGTGTGGGATCTTTACTGACCTCGTCTACAAGGCCGTTCCATCACAGAACCCTGAATTTTTATTATTTATTTGTAAAGCACCAACATATTCTGCAGCGTCGTACAATGGGGGTACAGAGTTATGTACTGTATATTACATATACAGAATGACATACCAAATAAGGACAGACCAACTCAAACAGATACAAATGGTATTGAGGGCCCTGCTTGTTTTTATTTTTTATTTATTTATTTATATAAATGTTTTACCAGGAAATAATACATTGAGAGATACCTCTCGTTTTCAAGTATGTCCTGGACACAGAGTTATAAAAAAAAATACATGGTTACAATAAAAGAATAGGGTTATACAGTCACTTCACAGACATTTCATGGACAGATAAAGTAGGAAAATTGGGTACAGGGGATAGAGGGCTTGTGAGTTCAAGATAGAAATAGAGCAGCTTTAACATCAACTAACATCAGCGAACGGCAGCAAACGGCTCACGCCCTTTGGCTGCCCTTCGGCTGCACCAAAGGCTGTGCGCCTTTGGGGCAACGCAGATGTACGCTGGAGTGAACAAAAAGATCTTTCCTTTGTATCCCCATGGCTCATTAACATTCCAGTGGGTGGGGTTGCCGATTCAACAAAGATCAAGCACATGTTAACCCTTAGCACGCTGGTCCTGTGCAGAGGGGAGCAGTTTTTTGGGGCCCCATCAGGCTGTGCGCCTTTGGGGCAACGCAGATGTACGCTGAAGTGAACAAAAAGATCTTTCAATCTAAATCTCACATTGGCTGCACCATTACTTGAAGTCTAAAAATCAATAAGATATTACTGACTGAGACAATATTACAGTCTGAACGGTAACACCACTTTGTCTAACACAATCTACAGTTGTTGAGCATAAATCATAATTACACTATTGTGTTCATAGTTAAATGCTCAGAATAATCGTGTGTGGGCTACGTGCCGTATAGCATTCTAGTGAGCAGCTGACAAGGTACATATGTCAACAGCATTCTGTGTTTTATTGGAAACATTATAACTGTTCCTTGAAACACAGCTGGAACTGCTTATCAAATCCTACATAATGTATGTATCCATCAAATAGACCAGGGCACTTCATTCCGTTCTCCGGTAAGATCAGAAAGCATTTAAGAGTAGAAGGTTCACACGCGTGTTATAATGTAATTTTAGATACATTTAAAAACTTGACAATGATGTAAACGTTTTGCAAGCAAGTACAACATCTGTACCATATATATTTACATTACCACAACTTACAAGTGAGTGTAAGTGTGAAAATGTGCACTTTGCTCCTGCTTATTTCATAGCAGTTGCTTGGGCAGCTGAGTCCAAGGGACACATCAAGGCCCTTCAACGGCTGCCAGTTGAAGAGCCCTGGTATAGACTAACAAATAAGTGTTCACATTAAAAATAGAGAAAGGAAAATATGGTTTGTAAATCATTAAGTGGATACTACAAAATCATGCGTAAAAAGAAAACAGAAAAAGAGCAGCCTCCATAGTGTCATTGTTTCACAGAAAATATTTTAAAAAGTAAAATAGGTATATGAGTTGGCACTCACAAACATAGGTATGACAAAAGCACCTGGCAAACTTCAGTCGGACAATAGATGCTCCCCCAAACGAGGTTCCGCGGCACCCGGGGTTCCGTGAAAGTATTAAAAGGGTGCTGCGGGATTTCCCAGATCTCCTAGAGTAGGGAGAGAGCAGGGCAGTTTCCTCTATCCTGATTGGCTGCATTACCCAGCAGCAGCCGATCAGGAGGAGGAGTCAACGGCTTGCAGGGTATGGCCAAGCAGAGGAGTAGGTAGCAGCATGGGCAGTAGAGAGGTGAGGCTGTGTGTATTAGTTCTGTGGTGTGTGGTTTTTTTTTCTGTGACTGTCCTGTTGTGTGTGTGTGTGTGTGTGCGCGTGTGTGTTTTCTGTGACTTTCTGCCCCCTCTGGCTTCCCTGCTCCTTTTGACTACTGTGACTCCCTGCCCCCTCTGACTTTCTGTCTGTCTCCTTCTACTGTAAAAGTCTCTCTGTCCTGTATTTTCTGTGATGCTGTCCTGGTTAGGGGCGCAGAGAGAGAAAAAAGGTTGAAAACCACTGTGCTAACCGTATTTTGTGTGTGTATGGGGGGGAGGGGGGGAGGTGAGGATCTAGCAGGTACAGGCAGTCCTCGTTTTACAACGCTTCGCTTTACAACGAATGGCTTATCCAACGCTATGCAATGCATACCTATATTCATTTTTACAACGCCAAAATGGCTTATCCAACGCTCTTACTACGCTTTGCAACGTTGTGTATGTGTGTATATATGTACAAATTCACATAAACAACGTTGCAAACCTTCGTAAGAGCGTATATATATAATATTATACTATATAATATTATATTATACTATATAATATATTATTTATTATGTTATATAATATATATAACACAGTATATACACTATATAATTTATGTGTGTGCTGCATATCTTATTGCCTGCATAAAATATTTGGTGTATTTTAGTGTTAAAAATGCCTTCAGGAACAGAACCTTTCATTTAAACAGTGTTCCTATGGGAAAACGTGTTTCGCTTTACAACGTTTCGCTTTACAACGCCATTTTGAGTAACGCATTGTGTCGGATAACCGAGGACTGCCTGTATCTATGTACGAGGATTGAGGAGATCTTGTGAATCAACAGAAGCTGTCTATCGGTTAACCTGAACATAGGAAAGACTCCTATTGAATTCAAAGTGGTAAGGGTGTTTGTGACACAGAGTATGAGGTTGCGACCACACTACTGATGCACAACTGCATATAGTTAGCATTGATTATCCAACTGAAATTTGGAGGCATCCATTCTATAGCTAAGAGCATTTTTCATACCTATGATTGTGAGCACAAACCCATATGCCTATTTTTTATTTTTTTCTAAAAAATTAGTTTCCCAACCTTTTTTTCCATTGTCCATCCCCTGCTAGAAAATATTTATTCTACGAACCCCTAATTAATAAAGACCCCAAACTGTCTTATATAGACCATTGCTAACAACTGTTTTACCGATCACAGGCATTATAGTATAGTTCAGCCGGTCGTGGGAAGACAAGCTTAAGAGCCCAAACTGAACATTAATGTATGCAGACAGCATTGGTGGTAAATCACTCAATTACTGTGAGTTTCCAAAGTCATGCCCCACAATGCCTTGCCACTGTTAATGCAAAACATTGTGGGGGGGGGGGAGAGGGAGCAACTTTAGAAGCTCCTGTTGTAATTGACTGCTATATCACTCACGCTCAAGTGCAGTTTAGGGCTTTACTAAGTGTGCAGTCCCTACATGTGCTGGGGAACTCACTATACTGCCTGGGATCCACTAGTTTTTGGGTGAATCCCTTCCCCTTAGAGACACCTCACCAACCCACCACCCCTGTTGTGAATCACTGTTATAAGAGGCTGTGCTTTTTCTGTTTGTTTTTTTCAGGTATTTCTTCTGGTGCACAGAGGTGGGAGTAAGCATCTACTTAGAAGAAGCAGCACTATCTGAATATTGGGACTTTTTTAAAATTGATTTGCAACAATTTTTAGTTGAAATATATAATAATTATATACACTAGCATTTTCGCTCAATATTTTACTATATTTTTGTTTCTATCTATTTAGATAGTTTAATAGAGTTATTTAATACACTAATAGTGTATTAATATTAGTGCACTTTTTTTTTAGTATATTACCTTTTTTGCTTTGCACTTCATTTAATATTTTCTTCTATTGACTACAAAATAATGTAGTATAACCGGTAAAATATAACGATTTCCACTTCGGTGTTGACAAAGTTAAACTACTAATGTGCATTTAATTATTCAGTTATAATAATAATATTGTAGCCAGGTATCCCCATGGCTACTAATCCTCAGCCTAACATGCAAGTACTAGTACCAGCGCAGGCAGTGTTGGGGTTAAATCTGCCCGTACTTGCTACAGTAAATACTCCCTTGAGTGACGGGGGGGAGGTGGGCCTAAGGCCGGGGTACTACCCCATCAGAGGCTCAGACCTAGGACCCTCCCCTGGATACAAAAAGGGGTGCAGCCTAAATTCTAGTCTGTTCTGTGCAGTGTGGGAAGTGAGGAGTCAGGGCTCTGGTTCACCTTCATTCCCCTCCCTCGGGGGAGTGGGATCAGCTACCCCATATTCCACCAGGGGGTATGGGAGTCAAGGATACACCTTTGGGGCCTCAGGCCCTGGGGATTGACTCCAAGGACCAATGGAAAGAGTATGCTGATATGTATGCTGTGTACTACTGTACAAGAATAAAGAACTGTTCCTGTTTTATACTCCTACACGAGGCTGCAGTTTCTTCAGGGAGGGAGGGAATGTTTTCCACAGGGGACTAAACCTATTCCTATAGGCCCTGCGGGAATGGAGGCGCTGTACCATTGAGAAAGAACCACCAAAAGCCTGCCCTTTTAATCCCCAAACACCGACGGAAACTCAGGGCCATCCTGTGAGCCAAACAGGTTGCACCATCACAAGGTAATGGGAGTGATTCTCCTTTAGGGTGGGGGAACATGGGTTACAATATTATACTATTATATTGAACTATTAGTGGGGATGCACTATTATGAATCAATTGAGGCTGTGGTAGTCAGTTGAACTTCCATACGATTCTACTACATTTATGATGATGTTGTAGAGGCATTATTTTACACTTTACGAAAAGACTTGTGGCAAGGTTTTACTTCCTATTCTGGTTCTGGTTCAGATTGGTTCAAATCTTTTGGTCAATTTATTTTGCAGCACTTCTAATTTTATCATTGCACCATATACTGTCAAGGCACTATAAAATAAAGGTTCGTGAATGGATTTTTCCATATTTCTACTTGTGTATGGTTTTACCACAATTCCTGCACTGCCTGTAACTTATGTGTTAGCATTATAATTACAGTACAACAAATAAGCTGCCTGGACAGCATGCTCCCCTTTTGTGACACTTGCCAATCTTAACCTCAACCCTGGCTCAATACACAGACACACTTTATACATTTCTGCAATTGCTCCTCTGAACATCCATCGAACAAATCTCGCACTCTCTCCACTACAAATTCCTGTAGTGTAACAGCTCAACACTATCCTTGTTAAGCAGAGTTATTTCTCTACACTTATCAACAGTCACAGGTCTAACTCATGATGGCTTTTCTATATGTATAACTCTCTCTTCAGAACTTCTACTAACATTCTCTCACCTTGCGTCTCACCTCAAACTTTTGATGACTACTTTAAAGAGAAGGTGAACTCAGACAAGAGAAGCCCCCTGTTACTTCCTCTACACCTATTTTCCTAAAAACCCTTTTATCTACTCACAATGCTTTCTCCCGTGTCTAACAGACGAGGAAGTATCTCTATTACTTTCCCTCTAGCACCTGCCAGCTTAATACAGATCCTCCCCATCTCCTACAACCTCTTGCTCCCACTCTCATACAGCACACATTCACAGTTACAATTCTTCCCTCTCCTCTGGTACCTTTCCTTCCCCCTTTAAATATGCAGGTGTGAGGCCACACTTCCCAAGAACAACACCCTTTACCCCACTAACCCATTAAACTATCACCCTCTCTTTCCTGCCTTCTGTCCTCAGCTCGTATGTCTTCTAGACTCCCTCCAATCAGGTTTTCGCACTGTACACTCTACTGGAACAGCACTAACCAAAGAAGCAAAATACCACCACATTGCTAAATCCAAAGGACATTACTCCTTTCTCATTCCACTCAACCTTTTTGCCGTCTTTGATACTATTGACCCCCAACTTCTTCACACTTTCTACTACCTTGGTGTTCAGGACAAAGTCAGGCCTTTCTTCTCTCTACCCTCCTGTCACTATAGCTCTCTCACGCCTACAAAGCTTCTCACATTCTGCACCCTAGTTCTGGAACTGCCTCTCAATGTCCGCGAAGCACCTTCTCTCACTAACTTCAAAACTCATCTGAGAACTCACCTGTTCAAAAAAAGCCTTTACTCTCTAAAATACTGCTTGTACACTCTAACCAAAGCACCCAAATGTATTCCTATTGTTTCTGTTAGTTACCTTATATGCCAATTATATGGTAAGCTCTTGGGGAAGGGACTCCTTTCTCTAATGTTACATTTTACTCTTGATGCACTTATCCCATATGTACAGTATTATTTATTTCCTGTATTGTATTTGTATTGTACTGTTGTAAAAATTGAAAAGCATAGCTTACCTGCTTGGCGCTATACAAATTTAAATATACAGACATACAATACAGGGAAAGGTGCAATCAGAACCACAGTTGGCAGTTTTCTTGGTTTTTCAGTGATATTTTAATAGTGATTGTAATATTTGCTCCAAGTACAAATGTGAACAAAGGACTGGAACTGTGCGAAGTTGCTCAAATTTATGTTGCTTGTGTTTTGTTCGAACTTACAAAAAAAGTTCAAAAATCAGCAAAAAAACATTTGTTAGAAATCAAAATAAAATTCGACATTTCACATGGAATTGTAGGATATTTCCAGATAAGAATCTCTGGGGTATCTATCTGGGAAATAAGTTAATTTACATATTTAGGTTAGATTACTTGTATATTCAAATTAGCTTATTTTAATTTATTAGCTTATTTAGTCAGGTATCTCAGGTGAGTTCACAGGCACTGCATCTTGTACAGATGTTTGGGGAGGTGTATTAATCAATGGCTCCTCCACAAAATAGGAATCACTCTCTCTCGGACCCCAAAAAAATATATATATATATTCATTCAAGTAAAAGTTTCACTTTAAGTGTAACTAAATCTTCTAATTAAGATAGTTACACTGATGAGTCATTTAATTCACTCTACCTGGGGCTGCTCCTTCGATTTTAGGTTAGATTTTATGCTATTAACCTCCTAATGCACTGCTCTTAATTCAGTGTTATACTGTATGTTTTTTAATCATTAAAAAACAGTAAAATGTCAATTCAAATAAAGAAAAAGAGACATTTCAGATCTAGAATGACTTTTCAGAACCAGAAAATATAAAATTATCTACAACTGTACAGTAATTACACAATTCAATGTTTCCTATCAATATTATATTAGAATCTGTATATTAAATTCACTTACCTCAGAATTCAAATCTGATACATTTTTTAATGTAAGAGTGTCTGGAACAAACCCACATTTGCCCTTGGATTTTTCATACTGCTCTTTGTAGTTTATCTGTAAGACAATATATGTTTTACATTAATCTGTGTAGCATGTTGAGACTGTGGGGATAATGTCATTATCTTACAAAATTAGGACTAATGAATCATTAGAAGTGGGATTCCTCAGCTCTATGTTAAACTCCCTTCAAATATGTTCTTATACTCTAATGCAGGGTGCTCAAGTCAAGTCCAGTCCTCATGAACACCCCCCCCCCCCCCAACAGGTCAAGTTTTAAGGATATCCTAGCTTCAGCACAGCTGGCTCAATCAGTGACTCGGGGCCTCATGCAGAGAGCATAGAATTTTAAAAATGGCGAATTTCATAAAAAGTAGCTTTTTTGGAGAGTTTTATTCTCCATATGCAGAAAAGTGCGAATTCTGCTATGTTTAACATGGATGCGTGTGGCGAGTTTAAATTGGCGAGATGCGCGCTTCAGAAACGTGTAAAAACAAATTCGCGCCTTTTTTTTCCCCTTTACTATAGGCGGCGAGCGCCATCTTGCCATATTTTCGTGGCGCGGCAAAAATGCGAGAATCGCGCCTTTTTTTGGCGCGAACAGCCGCTACTTGCCGTTCGCACCTCTCTGCATTCGGAGAGTTTTAAAAATGGCGCGATTGAGGTTCTCGCCAGCCGCGAGGCGAGTTTTAAACATAGAAATAAAAAAATGGCGCGTTTTTCGCAACTCGCCATTTTATGCCGTTTTCTGAGGGAAATTGAACAAAAAATGGCGAGTTTTGAAATAACGATGCTCTCTGCATGAGGCCCTCAGTCTTTGTCAGAACCAGTAATTGAGCCAGTAATTGAGCCAGCTGTGCTGAAGCTGGGATATCCTCAAAACCTGACCCGTTGAGGGGTCTTGAGGACTGGAGTTGAGCACCACTGCAGAAATGTAGTAAATCACCAGTTCACATTCAACATACTTATTGCCGCCTGTAGCACCAGTATGTGTTTCCCCAAATAAAACCACATACTATAGGAGAGCTGTGAATCTGTAGCCAACATTATTGGTGTTATTACTTGTTTACTGTATTTCTTCAAGAATGCCTACTTTAAAATATCAGCAAGCTAAACCCTGGCCACAGCAACTGTGAACATTATATTTGTTTAATGTAATTATGAATCCAGATCCAAATTGCATGAAAAAGCTGTTTTCTCACGGTTTGGACATGAGATAAGTGCTGTTCTGTGTATGGCGAGGTGCAAATCTGTTTTTTTTTTTTGCAGTGTAATTAACAAATAAATTGTGCTATATCTCAGAGAACATTATACTGTGAATGGATTATAACATATTTGCGTCCCTAAACCTTGACAATTCTTGTGGGGGCTACCAGTGTGAGGGAAACGTAATCACAACTGAACAAAACACATTTAATTAGGAAGAAATCTATGACACATTCCTGGAAAATATTTTTGTAAGCATTGTTTCCCCTCTCAGTGTACTTCAATATTCCCTAAAAATACAATTATATCTTCTGCGTAGTTAAAAATATAATATTATATAATAATGAAATTCGACATGTAGGATGAATGTGTGAAATTTGCATGCAGGTAGAGAATGATAGTGGCAGCAATCTTTTTTTATATAAAAAATATATATATATTCCCCCTATTAGCCGAGCTAAAAATACAAATTAAAAAATGCACCAACGTTTCCAAACTTTTGTATATCAGTATAATTAATTACAAATGTAGTCCCTGTTGCGAAGTAATTTCCTGTAAAGAATGTGATGCAATACAAGAAAGAAAAAATATATACTATAATTGCACTTAAAATACTCTCGTTTTATGCTGGCTGGTACAGTAGATTTAATGACATTGTCCAGTGAAGAGGTGAAGTTTGACCTTGTAGACGTGTCCTTCCTTTGGTATTTTGTGAGTTTTCAGTACCAGAAGAAGCTATATTTAGCTTTATACCACCCCATTACCATAACAGTATGTTACAGACTCAGCATTACTGCACAATTTATTGTCTACATTTTGCATCAAGTCATTTAGTTCCTTTAAATATTAAGCACTCTGCCTACCCACAACTTTATTGATATGAACCATAAAAATAAAAAAAAGACATAAACGCATTTACTTACATCACTTCTCATCTCGCTGCACCTCTTTGCAAATTCAATGTTTCTGTCTTCCACAACAGGGTTTGGGAAAACCTTCAACCAACAAAAAAATATTGGTCATCTCACTTCAACAGACAAGAGAATAATACGTTTCAGGTGTACCAAGGCATGTCTCACCTTTTCTTCTTCATCACTGTCATCTACTCGGGAATCAACAATCACAAGCACTTTCATTCTGTGAGCTGAGAAAAAAAAAGAAAGAAGATCGAAAGCATTTATGAGAAAGATCCAAAAAGCACTAAACAAACACACACTTGTGCATCATAAGTTTAGCTCTAACAATGGACTCAATCCCTTGCCTTTGGTTAGCTGTGCTAAACTTAACCTATCAACGTTCCACCCTTACATGGTGCTTAACAGTCCTTATCTGAGCGAGAGTGAACAGAAAGGCATCAAGGGCAGTCAGTTACAATATGGCTAATCATTCTGCACAGATAAAATATATTTAGATGACCTTCTGTATTCAAAACATGAATAACAGAGTTAAAGGAGCCATTACAATTGTGAAAATAAATATCAATGTAAAGACATTTTCTGCTAAACAGTTTTCTTTACTATCACGTTTACAAAAGCAACATGTGCTGGGTATTATGTGATCTTTTATTTTAGGGGACTTTCGACAGTTTGGGGCCTAATTTTGCAAAGTGCTGCCACAACATAAACACAGGCATACAGTATAAACAAATGGTTTTAAATGGTAGAGAGGATGTTACACAGTTAAGTTATTTCCTATTATTACAACTCTGGTATTCACAAAGCTTAGTGGGACAACATGTTTAATAGAAACAAATGTAAATCAGTAGTTGTAATGTTTTAGATGGAGAAACAATCCCTTTTATTGAAAGTATATAAGGCCCTCCTTAACTACGGTAACCATGTATGTCAATGTTTGATATTTTATTGTTTTCATCCCCCACCCTTTTGTACTGTGCTGCAGAATATGTTGGCACGTTACAAATAAATGATGATAATAATAATAAATAATAATATACTGTATCTCCAACATTTAAGATGTGCTGTTGAAAACAAAGCCAGATATTGCCAAGTTTCCTGTTTTACTGGTTAGAGTAAAGCATTTGCCTCATTGCAGTTTTCTCAAATACATCAGATTTCATAAGGCAGTTGTTTTTTATTTTCTACTAAATCCAAGTAATGTACTGTATGTGTCCATGTCAATGAATGATCATGTGAGTGACTGGTTAGAATCAAGGAGATGGTAACTTTATATTCACTTTGATCTTTCTCCTGCTCACCTCAAGAACAGAAGTGCACACTACATAAGAAAGATCTACAAAAACACTCCGAACACATCAGCAACAAACAATGGGTGAGACATTTTCAGAAATCATACAAAGAACTAGGGTTATTCTGCTGCCATTAATCTAGGTATACATAGAAATGGAGTATACATATAGTATGTAAATGTGGTTTGGGTTCTAAAAAAAATCTGTTTTGTTTCTGGTTTTAACAAACTGCAATTTGTTTGTCTTTGGACTCTTAGCAAATTTAAAAAAAACAGAAACATGCTAGTATAGCTTAAATAAGTATAAAACTATACAAACAAATAGGAAGCTAAAATAATATAACTGAAAAAACGTTAAATAATTTAAAACAATATGTCAAGAATCCCAGAGATAGGCACTTTGGACTCGTGTTCTGGTTGTGGTTCTAAATCATTTTTAGGTTTTGGTTTTGATTCCACAAAATCTTAAGTGTTCTGATTTTAGAATGTAAGGTTCTGATTCTGGATGTAAGGTTCTGGTAGGTTCTGATTTTGGAATGTAAGGTTCTGGTAGGTTCTGATGTTGCGCACTTTGTTTTGCTCATCTCTCATTTCCTTTAGTCAAAATAAAAATAAAAGATTAGCTTTAACATTCAATTTTCTGTATGCAAGAGACAAAAGGAACATGCAATTATGTGTACTAACAGTTGTATAGAAGCATCAGAATCCTCTTGGTGTCAGCACAGTGCCATTCTGTCATTTGCACTCTCAGAGATAATAAGGAGATAGCAGAGTGATAATGGAAACATCATAAGGTTTCTCAACCTAGAAGGAATGTAATTTGATAGTTAATGCAATGCTGCCATCCAAAACCAGAAATGATATGAAGATATGAATCATTATAAATTGCAGAGAATCACTACATTTCAGTAAGTAGGAAACAGAGCATAAACGATAAGATAAACCTCAAATGCACACACTCAGAGATATGACTGTCACAGACAAAAGAAAGGATCACATTCAGGACAAGCCTGAATTGCTGGGAAACAGGGGACTTGAACACTGCATAACTCATCCTCTATAAAGCCTCTAATGAAAGTTAATATTTAACAAAGTAAACCATTTTTCCATATGGTCAGCACCATTTCTTTTCGAGAATCAGGTTAAAGTGGCAAGTCCTCTTATTTGATTTTGTGTTAAAGACATATTTTATGCTGTAAAGATGTTGTGAGACTTTGACAATTTGTGCATAACTGAATCCATGAGGAGTTATCATGATGAGTTATTAAAAGCTATCACAATTTACAACAAACCTCCACGTGTTCGGGGCCAATCGGGTTAAGACAGCTCTGCAGCACAGTAACCTCTTAACAAGCCCTATTTTTGCATTCTGTGGTGATTCTTCCCATATTCAATATAGATAAAGCAGACAAAGATTACGTGCCATATTTACTAAGCAGCACTATCCTTCCGGTGCCAGAAAGTATCTAACAGAAGAGGCCGTATGAGGTCTTCTGGTGCTAGAAAGGTGAATGTGCAATATGATGTCTTCCAATGACATAGAACAACTGCTTGGTAAATATGGCATTCTTTAGAGTGCATACATATCCTGTGTTACAGTATGTCCTTATTGAATGTTTTGGGAAAGGCTGGGATCTTAGCATAGGCTGTGTCAGTGGGCTCTGCAATGCATTGCGTTGGTAGCAAAGTGGTTCAGGCGGAAATCCCACCGACATATTACATTTATATATATTTTTTATGTAACCCATGTTCCCCTCCCCCCCCGGTCGCAGATTGGACCTCTAGGGTGTAGTGAGGGCTGGCTACATGCATGTTAGTGGTGCATATCTGTGAGGAACAGGAGGGCCTGAGTCTCCCGCGTTGGTATTGGGGATAACAGGGACAGGCTTCTGGGGTATATGTCTCCATCTTCTCTAGCAACGGTGCAGCGCCTCCATCTCTATAAGCCCCAGGGATATGGGGTGGAACCCTTACAGAGAATTCCCACTCAGGGAAGAGAGATTCCAGTCTCAGTCAGTTCTTTGTTAAAAACAGCAATGTCTCTTTATTCTGTACAGCAGATTAGTAGCAGCACACAGCAGCAGTTCATGTACAGGGTTTTGTCCTCCGCTCCTTCTCCCGGCTGTACCCCTGCAGGATGGGTTGTATGGGGCTTTAATACCCCTGACACCCATCCCAAGGGTACACCCTCTGGGTGAGGTAAGATTTCCCCCCCTCACCCCCTGAGCAGGGTGAGGGGCATTGGTCCACCAGCTATAGTTTTATCAGCTCTAAACGGGCTGGTCTTCTGCCTCCTCTCCAAGCACAGGTGTCACTCTAATCATGACCTCTCAGCACTCTCTGCTACCAGGACAGAACAGAACTAACTTGGTCTTACTCCAACTCAGACCAGAACTTCACTCCTTAGCTCCCAGGACATAACTGCTTGTCACTTACAGGAACAGGCAGAACTAACTTTAGACAGCCCCACCCCTCATGATGTCAGCAGGCCCTCCCCTCTGTCTCAGGCCTGCACACATAGTCAGAGGCCTGCCGTCATCAATCCCGGCAGGGCTTGAAGCGGGGGAAAAACCCATGATAACTACTGGCGGCCTGCCCTTAACAGGACTTTCACCAGTAGGAGAAAGATATATAGCCCCCATTTCTTACCGAGGCTACACTTACATAATGCCCTGGTTTCCAAGATAATTACTGATAAAGGTGCCGGTGCTCTTTCATGGAGAAAACAACATGGCCACCATTGTAGTCTAATAGGAACCTGCAACCTATGCCATCTAGGCGGGTTTGCGGCTTTAAATCATGTCATACAACATAACATTCCTTTGAGCATAATACTCAAAGCAGATGCCCATTATGTGATGTTAAGAGATTGTTGTATTGTTCAGAGTGACTCACCAACTGTTAATTATCATTGTTTCTTGCAAGCATTTTAAGCCCACACCTTTTTTTTCAGTAAGCATTTCTTTAAAGGACCTATCCCATTGTATCTAGATTCCCTCAATACATTTGCTGTCCCTGACTCAGCACTCTTCTGGAAGCAATGTTTAGAATCTGACTGCTGTTTGTCTCATGATTAACCTAAAATCCTTCCTTAACCTGCTTTTTCCTTCATATTTTTAATACTGTATATGTAAAGGAAAGTGCTATCACATTGGAAAATGTTTATTTTCAGTGTAGAGAATGGTTTAAGAATGCCAATGTTTCTTTCTTCCCACTGTCTGGCATTCTTCAGGCATTTTAATCTAACACCTACAACCCAAGTCTTATATGCTGTTAACATGATATGGTTTTCTGCCCCATTTCAGTTCTATTTGTGCTAAAGAGATTTTGTATTCCATTTATATTTTCAAGTATTTTTATATGATATGTTTTATTTGCCATTTGTTCTGCCTATTGTGCAATGTCAGTCAATTAACCTTCAGAGTACTTGGTATGGGTTTGGCGCTGTGCGGCAGGTACGGCATGGACACTTGCCGTTTTCAAGTGGTAGATCGGGCAGACTTCTCCAATGGAGCAGCCAACCCGAACCAAATGGACAAGAAGCTAGAATGAGTAGAACAAATTTCTGTTTAAAGGCAAGTCAATGTGGTAAAGGAGCAGTTCCTTTTATCACCTCATTTTTTATATATGTGGGAAACTGAGACGCTTCCCGAGACACTTAACAGGGAGGGTGCCACTCGTTACTTCCTGGTTCTTTAAATGCAAGCATCATGTGGGCCAATAAGAAGCAGTGACGAATGACCCTGCAGCTTCCTATTAGCATGTGGAATGCGGGAGATTTAAATTAAAGTTTTTCCCTGGAGGGGATGCGCCTTCCCTGTTAAGGATATCAGGAACCAGGGAATCCTGGGAGTTGAAAAGACGGTGGGGGGGGGGGAGGGGAGATGAGCAGGAGGAACTCATCCTTTAAGGCAATTCAAGTCAATGGAACATTCCGTGCGGGAGTGCTGAATCTGCACTATCACACTTTATTGCATGGTGTTCTGCTTAAGGACCCATTACTATATACTGCTTGTATATACTAATAAGAAAGATAAGTCAGGAATGGGGCTTGTTTGCTATGATGTATCTGCAGCTGGTTCTACTGTATTTCTCCTAACTCCCTTAATGTTCCATTTCATTTTCTCTGCCCAGACAGTATATTCGATTTGTACATTCCCTTTAACAGGTTTATCAAACTTGAAATTGAAGCATACTGCTAGACCCCAAAACATTATCAGATTTCCTTCAAGCTTTTCCCTTCAAGTATTTGACATTACTCTTGATGTTATCCACCAGCACAATCTCATTTTAGAAGTTTGAGATGAGACACAAGAATAGAAATGCCATTCACAACTCAGACCACCTTTCCAAATACAATAATGGAAGTACAATCCCGTTTTGAGTTCCCTACTCACACACAAATGTCCTTATTATGAATATTATAGAGTTCCCTGTAACAGGGACTTATCCCTGTTGAAGAAACTCTCTCTAAAATCCAGCAGGGATCTGGTTAAGTGCAGCAGGTGATTAACCAGACTCCACCTTGCCTATTAAGTCTGTAAGAAAAGCCTCCTGTTGGAAACAGGAGAGAGATTTCTTAGCTCACATTTAGGCTGACAGAAGGAGAGCAGAGAAGCCTGCACACAGACACAGTATTGAGCACAAAGGCTGTGCTTAGATCCAGACATCCAGACACCCAGAGACCTATATTTTCTGGACACAGAAAACCAGGAACCTGCCAGAGACTGACATGGAGGGCCACCTGCTTAAGGTATTTCCTGAGACTTTGGGGTGATAAGCTGGTAATGGGAATATCCCTCCAGTCCTGCAGATAGGGTCTGGGGAAATAAGTTAGCCCTTACAAAGGGATAGGGGTTTGTTATTTTGTTGTTTTTGTATGTTTTGCCTGGATAAAGTTATGACAGACATAACTGTGATCTGCTCTGTGAAGAATTGAAAATGGAGAGAGAAAATAATGTTGAGCTACAGAAGACTCTGCTCACAATTTACTCTGCGGCCAAGACCGAATTGGAGGATCTAAGGACAGATCTAGATACTGCGAACACTACTATTACCGCCATGGATAAAAAGCAGAGCAAGTCTGACCGAATGATTGCTAATCTGAAACAGAAGTATGAGGAGGCACTGAAAGAGATTAGTCTTTCAGCAAGAGGTTTCGCGATTTCCATAGAGAGGTGGAATTCTCTCAGAATGAGGTTCATATTCCCCACATAGAACTGAAAGCCTCACACCAGGAGGTCAACAGTATCCGAACAGAGGTGGACATATCTCAGAATGAGGTTGATACTCTCCGCATAGAGCTGAATGCCTCACACCAAGAGATCAGCAGTTGCCACACAGAACTGGAAGTCTCTAAAATGGAAATTCATAGTCTCACTGAGGAGCTGGACATCTCTCAAAAAGCTGTCTACAGTCTTAGTATGGATCTTAAAGTCTCTCGGAAGGAGCTTCAAACGCTCAACCTAGAGATAAAAGTCTCATGCCAAGAGATCGGGTGTCTCAACGCCAAAGTGCGTAAGTGGAAGGAGGACTATGAAGAGGCCCTCAAATTTATGGAAACTGTAAAAAGAGAAAATACAAGACTGAAAGAAGAAAAATTCTGATTTGACTGACCACGTCAATGAAAAGAAGGAAAAGCTGCATGATCTACAAAAAATAAACTATTGGAAGATGAAACGTTTTAGCGAACACAGGCAGAACACTTACTGCAGAACCAATTGCAAGGTCTATGTATGCACCTCCAGAATGCCGAGGAGAAGCAGCAAACTCTGCAAGAAGAAAATCTGCAGACTGCTAAAGAAGTACAAGTGCTGCAGGAACGTCTAAGAACCAAGTATGTCCTTGCAGAACAGCATGAGGAATTGACTGCTACCCTGAGCATCACCAGAGCATCACTGGAGGCCAAGCTTAGAGGCCAGATGACTCTGTATGAGAGGGAGCACGAGAAGGTCCAGAAACTAGAGCAAACGATGGAGAAGCAGAGAGGTTGCTTCATCCTCAAGTCAGTATGACCAGGAGAAAGAGGCGTGGAAATCGCAAGCAGTGACGACCCTAGTGATGAAATCTACAGAGCTACAAAATATGAAGGATATGTGGAAGCAAGCTCAGAGAAAGCACAGTGAAGAGATGAAGACCCTGAGAGGAGAATTACAGGATGCACTCAGGAAACAGGGATCTCTCGCTGATGAGTGGAACTTGCAGCAAAGTCTAGATGTGGAATCGCAACTCAATTCCAAAGAAGCTGAACTGGCAACTGCATTGAGTTAAAAAAGAAGTGCAGAATGACAGCTTCAAGAGCTGAAAACTCAAATAGCTATTCTTTAATGCTCTTTAAGTGATACCATTAAATGGCACGAGTCTAGGATAGTAGAAATAGAATCCGAATAGGGTTGCCAGGTGGCTTGTCCAAAAATACTGGACACCCACGCCCCCCGAACACATATAAAAAATACACCCACGCCCCCGAATACATATAAAAAATACCCCACGCCCCCGGATACATTTTTAATATACCCCCATGCCCCCCGAATAAATTTTTAAAATATCCCCATGTCTCCCGAATACATTTAAAAAATACCCCTATGCCCCCCGAATACATTTAAAACATACCCCACCATCCACAATACATTTAAAATATACCCCACCTCCACAATCCATTTAAAAAATACCCCACCATCCACAATACATTTAAAATATACCCCCACCTCCACAATACATTTAAAATATACCCCCATCTCCACAATACATTTAAAATATACCCCCACCTCCACAATACATTTAAAATATACCCCCACCTCCACAATGCATTTAAAATATACCCCCACCTCCCCAATGCATTTACAAAATACCCCCACCTCCCCAATGCATTTCAAAAATACCCCCACCTCCCCAATGCATTTCAAAAATACCCCCACCTCCCCAATACATTTAAAAAATACCCCCACCTACCCAACACATTTAAAAAATACCCCCACCTCCCCAACACATTTAAAATATACCCCCACCTCCACAATGCATATAAAATATACCCCCACCTCCACAATACATTTAAAATATACCCCCACCTCCACAATGTATTTAAAATATACCCCCACCTCCACAATGCATTTAAAATATACCCCCACCTCCACAATGCATGTAAAATATACCCCCACCTCCACAATGCATTTAAAATATACCCCCACCTCCACAATGCATTTAAAATATACCCCCACCTCCACAATGCATTTAAAATATACCCCCACCTCCACAATGCATTTAAAATATACCCCCACCTCCACAATGCATTTAAAATATACCCCCACCTCCACAATGCATTTAAAATATACCCCCACCTCCACAATGCATTTAAAATATACCCCACCTCCCCAATGCATTTAAAAAATACCCCCACCTCCCCAATGCATTTAAAAAATACCCCCACCTCCCCAATGCATTTAAAAAATACCCACACCTCCCCAATGCATTTAAAAAATACCCCCACCTCCCCAATGCATTTAAAAAATACCCCCACCTCCCCAATGCATTTAAAAAATACCCCCATCTCCCCAATACATTTAAAATATACCCCCACCTCCACAATACATATAAATATACCCCACCTCCCCAATACATTTAAAATATACCCCATCATCATCTCATCTCACCCTGGCCCCCCATCATCATGAACTCATCAGGCTGGCTCCCATCACCATCTTATTTCCTCTCCCCCCCATCCCCATCATCTCACCATGGCCCCCCATCATCTCACCCTGGCTCCCCATATCCCCATATTGTGTCCTTACCATATTTCCTGCAGGACGCAGAGCATTCTCTGGGTCGCCGGGGTGTGGGCTCCGCCCCCGCTGTCCTCCAATTGGTAGTCCTCCCCTCCAGTCAGGACATGAATCACGAGTCCTCCAGTCCTGACTGCGCCCGGCCACTGTCCTTTCCAGCCTCAGCACAGGCTGCCTTCCAGTTTCCAGCCGCCCTCGCGCACGCCACTGAGTCTGCCCGCCTTCTGCCCCGCCGCTGCCCGCCTTCCGCTGCTGCCTGCCTTCCGCGGCCCTCGCGCTTCCGCCGCCAGTTACAATGTCGTGTCCGGTACAAACATACGTGTCTGGTATTACCTCCAAATTTAAACCGGACTGGCATCGGAAATACCGGCCTGTCCGGGTGAAAACCGGACACCTGGCAACCCTAATTCCGAACATCAGACAGAATTCAAAAGTAAGCTGGCAGAGGCTTTGCAAGACCTGAGCAAGCGTTACAAGGAATGGACATTTAGTGCTAAATTGGAGTCCATGGAAAAGATGGCGAGAGAAAGCTATTTGCAGAAACGCTCTGCGACAGTCGCCATACAGTCTGCCTACAAAGAGAGGATCGCCTGACGCAGGGGAAATTTTCATAACCACGTGGTCAGTAGAAAGACTGTACCTGGAGAAAGGTCTCTAATCCCAGCGGGACTAAGGGTTGTCTTCCTCCATCCACTCTCATTCAGGCCACAGAGATATCTCAAGTGAGAGTGGAAGGATGGGCTTCAGCTGTGGTAAGCCCGAGGTCCCCACAAACAGGGGAGGTATGTAACAGGGACTTATCCCTGTTGAAAAAACTATCTCTAAAATCCAGCAAGGATCTGGTTAAGTGCAGCAGGCGATTAACCAGACTCCACGTGGCCTATTAAGTCTGTAAGAAAAGCCTCCTGTTAGAAACAGGAGAGAGATTCCTTAGCTCACATTTGGGCTAACTGAAGGAAAGCAGAGAAGCCTGCCCACAGACACTGTCTTGAGCACAAAGGCTGTGCTGAGATCAAGACATCCAAGCACAGACACTGTGTTCAGCACAAAGGCTGTGCTGAGATCAAAACATCCAGACACCCAGAGACCTATATTTCCTGGACACAGAGGACCGAGGAACCTGCCAGAGACTTTTGGGGTGATAGGCTGGTAATGGGAATATCCCTCCAGTCCTGCAGATAGGGTCTGGGGAAATAAGTTAGCCCTTACAAAGGGATAGGGGTTTGTTATTCTGTTGTTTTTGTATGTTTTGCCTGGATAAAGGAACAGGCTCAATAAAGCCAAGATATAATTTCGCCCTAAAACAGTCTCCATTTGCATATCTCTGCACACATCTCTTACATTCCCCTTCTTCGAGATCTTTCTAGTTTTGCTTTTGTAAATTAATCTCCGATACATAGCAAAACATGGTGTGAAAGGTTTCCAACGTTGGTAACCTGCAGCTCTGCAGACGCATAAAATAAAAGTATTGCGATTGAAAATTATATAAACTTCTAAGCTTTTCACATACTGTAGCACAACGCACATTAAGGTAAGCAGTATAAGCACATTATGATGGTAGTCATTCTTAGTCTGCAAGATTACATTTCACAAAACTCTTATTCTTTCCAGGTCTATGGCATCCTTGCAAAGGTCATTAAGAAATGTTGTCTTTATTGGAGTTTTTTTCCCATGAATTCTTTCAGTAGTTTACTGTATGCACATATTTGTGGAGATGCTATGTAAACTGCTGTGATATCTCAACTAATTACACTTACATCATCATGTCATTGTCAAATGAATGACCTCTAACCTCTGAAGTAGTTTTCTCCTCTCTATCATACAGCACTCAGCATGTAAAATATCCTTTCTTCCTTTTCCAAGACCACTACAGCCAGTCTCACATCGAGACTTCCAGAATGGAGCGCTGGGAATCAGTGTGGCGCACAAGCTCTGTGGTGCCCATCGGATTCCAACCTTTTGTAATCCATGTTTGCCACACTAACTAAGCAAAATCTGCTTTATTTTTACCCAGAGACTAAAGATGTTGTTGATGAAAACATTTTTAAGTTCATCCAGCTCCACAATGCCTTCGAAACACCAGCGAGGGAAAGACCTGAGAAAAAACACCATGAATCCACAATGCCGGTGGGCCCCTCCCATGAAGCAGAAGGAGAGGGGTCCCATTTTAGGATGGTCTGATGAAAGATGTGAAAGAGAGCGTAAAGCCAATCTTTAATATCCAGACCAAACAATTAAAACAATTATTTCTGATATAAAAAATTCTAAATGTTCAGCTTAACACTAAAGTCTTGCAAATCGACCAAAGGCTGAGAGAAGCAACAGAGGACATGGTCTTAATGCAGAAACAGATGGCTGAACTGCAGAAAAAACAACCCCTTGTCAAGGCAATAGGTGGCTTGGAGAACTGCTCCAGAGATTACAATTTAAGAGCATTGAAAATGCAAGCAATTTTTTACTGTTATATCTCAGGAACTCCAAGAACTCTTGGTCATAGACAAAGTGCTACCTCTGGAAACTGAAAGAGTCCATCGCTTGTGCCCTCCACGTGAGATGACTGATGCAAGGCTGAGGGTGGTCATTTTAAAATATGTAAACTACAGGGACAAAGTTTTACTCTGGGGCGCATACTAAAAAAAGAACGGAAAGAACATTTTGTTATTTCAAGATTTCTTGGGGAAATGATAAAGGCCTACAAGGAATACTGTATGCTGAAATTTGCTCAAAACTTTTCAAGCAGGGGCATAAATCTAAATTACCAGATCAAGTTAAGACTGTTTACTGCAGACGGCTTTGAAGAAAACAGCAGAATAGTTTCTACAAAGGTGAAAGGAAGGATCTCATACAGCTCAAGTTCAGGCTCGCCAAGAAGCTGATGGATGTTGGCTACCTAACCCAAGATTCTCAGAGAACCTCACCCACATTGAAGTTTACGTTTACATAATGAGTTAAAGGAACTAAAGACTGACTAAAATGGTTTATAATCTCCTCCCTATGTGCTAATTGAACTCTTTTGAGTGCTTCAAGACGTAGCTAGTACATCATGGGGCCTGGCACCCAGGGGGCCCCATGACATACGTTTAAAAAAATGCTAGTTTTGCTAGTGGAGATCGTGTCCTGCGCTACACTGATGAATAATGGAAGCGGGTAACTCAGAGAAGCGGTTACATGATCGCGAGTGTGGGGGGAGGGCTGTGGCACTCTGGCACTCAAAGGGTTAATATATCAATATAGTGATACCCAGTGTTCTAATCACAACATTTTATGTTGTTAATAGGATTTACAGGTGCGCCGACGAGTATTCTAACACTTGCCTTGGAAAATCTGGGGCTATCACCAACAAGATCCAGGTACATGCTGCATACATTTCAGTGACATTTCTGCAGAGACTAATGGCCCATCGGATTAACACAGCAGAGGTCCCTGGCAGTTTCGTTCCGTTTGAATGGGACTGCCAGGGACCCCCGCTGTTAATCCGATGGGCCATTAGTCTGTCTGCAGAAATGTTGCAGCATGTACCCAGCATGTTTTCAGCATGTACCCAGCATGTAACTGGGTCTTGTTGGTGATTGCCCTAGATTGGTTTTAGAATACTCGTCGGCACTACAGTAATAGTACTAATGACATTGGATAGAGGAATACCATATACTGAATGTACTACTGTCTTAGCGACAGTGATGTGTTCAAGGTTGAAATTATTTAATGATGATGTTAGAAATATGAGACAATTTAGAAATATCATGCAGGGTTTTTTTTAGATGGTTATAGCTCAGTGGTAAAGTCACTGCCTTTAAAGTGGATGAACCCACTTCAAATCCCTGTACCAGCTCTCCTTGTGATCTTTTGATAAGTCACTTTATCTCCCTGCAGGCACCAAAATTAGATTGTAAGCTTTAAGGTGCAGGCCTCATTCATTGGGCCTACAAAATTCTATGTACAGCACTGCAGAAACTGTGAACACTATATAAGGAAAAAATTATTTGATTGTATACGTATATACGTACTGTACATACAGGCATACCCCGCATTAACGTACGCAATGGGACCGGAGCATGTATGTAAAGTGAAAATGTACTTAAAGTGAAGCACTACCTTTTTCCCCTTATCGATGCATGTACTGTACTGCAATCATCATATACGAGCATAACTGATGTAAATAACGCATTTGTAACAGGCTCTATAGTCTCCCCACTTGCGTACACCTTCGGTACAGGTAGGGAGCCGGTATTGCTGTTTAGGACGTGCTGACAGGCGCATGCGCGATCTGCCGTTTGCCTATTGGGCGATATGTCCTTACTCGCGAGTGTACTTAAAGTGAGTGTCCTTAAACCGGGGTATGCCTGTATATTGTATACAGTATGTCATGTACTAAGATGTCACTAGAACGTGGAGCTTACCTGCTTTCTGGCTAAACTTCTACTGCTGGAAATATACCGACGTCTCAGATGACTAAATGTTATCTTAATTTTCTACATTTCTTATTCAGTTATTACATTTTATTTACTTGATGTTTATTATTTCTCTCATTTAAACCTGAACCAAGGTCTATTTAATCCCATTCCCATCCATACAAAATATTTCCAATATTTTGTCTCTCCCAGGTATCCTTTAAACAATTGTTCTTTATATGCTCTCTTAAGTGCTTTTGGAAATATCAGTTCTCCTAACTAGAAGGAGTTCTTTGACATGAACACCTTGGAATGTGGGTGGTATTAATTAAAAAACAATCTTACACTATCTTAATAACCTACATTCTGATGTAGTTTTCATTCAGGATACGCACTTGGTAGACAAACAACACAAGAAACTAAGATCAAAATAGGTTCAATATTGCAAGTTCTTTTTTTTTTCATTCCACATCGAGCACAACAGCAATATTGAGTAAAAAATGTTTTGCTTGTTTTGACAAAGAACTCAAGTTATATAGATCAAGGAGGTAGACCCTTAATTCTTGATATTGACGTTAATTGTATATTTTATGTATCTTGTATTTTGGTTTTTTTTATAGCTGTTTTTCTATAGCTTTTATAGCTTTAAATGTTTTCCTTTTGTTTAATTGTTAGCTTTAAATGGGTGAAGCACTTTGAGTCCCATTGGGAGAAAAGAGCTATATAAATAAAGTTATTATTATTATTATTTAAAATTCGGGGTCTAGGGTTATTAAATCATGAAAAAATAATACATCTAATAATAATAATAATAATATGTTAGTATCTAAAGAGATTCCCAGATAATAGATGTTCACTTTTCTTCCCATTCTTCCCAAACCAGGAAATGATTTCACAAGCCCTGCCCATTCTAGGCATATATCCTTTTGGAAGGTTGAATATAAAATCCTGAATATTGGCAGAAAGGTTGAAACACTTTTTTACCTTCCGTTATTTCCCCTGACCATACAGACTTTATGATTCTCCTAAAACAAAGATTGTGGCAAATGCCCATTGTTTCCTCTTTTGATACAGTTCTAGGACCTTTAGCAGTCAAATTAATATATTCAGAAACATGGAGGGGCCTGAGTATTGGGGGAAGTGAAATTAGGCTGCCACATTTTGCCTCTGATCCAGAGGTATCAATCCTGGAGATATGTAACATCATTAAATCCTTTGGGTATTTATCTGTTTACATAAATAATTTAGATAAATCGTATTTGCACCCAAGCTCTTTTAAATGTAGTCCTAACTTGATAGAATAAGTTAGCAAACAATAGTATTACATATTCAGGCATAAATCTCTCTTCTCTCAAGCTCTCAAAATGAAATATGCTGAATTTCAAACTCATCTTAATGAAGATGTACAGTACAAACTGGTGGACTCTTTTAGGCAGGAGTGCAGATATAAAAGTGAAAAATTCCCAAAAATTATCTATGAGATCCAAATGATAAAATCTTACATTTTATTTGGAAAGTCAAAAAGCATCAGCAAAGATAAACTATATAAATATCTAGGGCGCTCTTATTTTGCCTAACATCAAACTCTTCAATATGACTTCAATGTCCAGGTTTGCGATGGACTGGGTTTTTAAGGCATAGTTGTTTTCACAGTTCCGAAGGTGGAAGGTTAAGAAAGCCATCCTTGGAGCGCAATCTTTTATCTACGCTGTTCAAAGAACCTGCTCCATAAAGGTATTCAATTATACTTATAGTCCATGGAAATATATCTGGAAATATGTCAACTCTATCCAAAATACAAGATACTTACCTTTAAGTAATAATCCTCTTTTTTCTCTTTTGATACAGAAAACAAATTATTGCTGATCTGGAGAAAAAAGCGTTTGATACAGGTTAGCAGTGTTATTGATATAAACACTCAATTCATAGATTTCTTTGTCCATCTAATAGAGCAGTTTAATGTACTGAATAAACATATGATTATGATTTTTCAAGTTAGACATTATATAAATACCTTGCCGAAAGGAAATTCTCCCCCTATTCAGGAGATATAAAACCTCCCAAGATGAAAATAAGCTATTTCTATAAACCTTTAATATCAAAAAAAGTTGCCATGGTATACTGTACGATAAAACTCTTAATAGATGGCAAAAAATATTTCCCAGATATCAGGGGCTCTCTAATTCCTCAACAGTCCATTCATTTCCCCCACACTGACAAAATAGATGATACAAGGGGAATAAGTATCATACCCAAAATGTCGATATTTTACAGCAGATTTATTATACTGTACTTGGTCATGCCCCCAAAATAGCAGAATTATTTCTGAAACACTCACTACAGATAAAAGTTGCAAAAAAACTATAAAGCTCCATTGTTTGGTTATTTTGAAAATTGGGAGGAAGCTTTGGTCTATACCCTGCATTGTGACCATACATTAGAGATAATGGATAGAGTAAACACCCTTTTTCATAACATATTTAAAATTAGAAGTCTTTATATTATTTATCATTGTAGAAGAGACGCATTTTCTGATTTACAGTGAGGCTGAAGGAGATTAGTAAAAAAACGGAATATGTATTTTAAATCATTACCCTCACAGTAAAGGTACAAAATGGTTACTTTTAAAAACAACTATTGAATAAACAAATGATGCTCCATGTATCGGTGTATTTATAACCAAATTATACAGTGGGCAAGTTGTACATTTACCCGGTTCACTGAACATATATCACGTAACCTATTTTAATTTGTTGTTTTACTTTTTATGTCTATATATTATAGTATCCGGCTTTATATTTAATTATATTCTTATTTATATTTGTATAGTTTATTATCTATGTCTATATCAATTAAAAATAAACTATTCTTTCAATAAAAATAAAATATATCACATCAGTGTGAAATTATTTTATAAAGTAATAATGACTACACGAGTTAGTTAGCTGTTAGTTATCCTAAGCAGATTTGTTAGTCCCCGGGTGGAAAGAACGCTCTTCCCATCGTAAGGACCATGCTGGGTTTTTGATTACTTGCAGCAGCTTTAATCAAAACAGCGCCTATAGCCAATTTAGGAAAATTGAAATACAAGGTTATTCAAAGTCAGCAGGTACACAGTGGGAGAGCGACCTCAGTACAGAGATACAGTAGATGCTGCTAAGGGCAAGTTAATTCTCCAAGTCTGTATGTACAGTATGTAATATTATAGGGATCTATGTAGACAAAAGTGGTGCAATTCTGAGGCGAAACAAAGTGCTCCAGATATATTATTTAATATTATAAATAATTATATATTATTTATTATTTAATATTATATATATTAAAGAGAAAATCATATTGATTAAAATGTTGTTTTCCTTTAATAAATACAGTATGGTGCAGACTTTTTGCCCCAGAATTTCGCTACGTTTACCTTGATACATATGCCCGTTAGTTATTTAGCATAAGACACATCATTTTTTTTATTTGGTGTTCTCTGCAAAATAGATAAACTGTACAAGGCTGTAGCAATATGCACTAACGTGAGAGAGAATGGTCTTAAAATCTTATATAGGAGACAATTTACACCAACTAAATTACAAAATGTTCCTTAACGCCTTAGTTTTGGGAATATGATGGGAAGTGAGAACTCTTTCTTACATTTGGTGGACCTGCCAAAGGTAGAACATGATTTATAAACTGATCTGGAATGTACTGGGGAGGCTTCTCATTAAAACTCTTGGACGATGCAATTTAATAAACCCATTCCACTAAATCCTCTGGGAGCCATATATCGCATATTTTTTTACCATGAAATGGGTGACAGCTAAGAATTGGAAAAAGAAAAACGCTCCCTCATTTCAACAAATGTTAAATAATAGACCCGAAAATAACATAGGTTCCGCTAAAAAGCTTAAGTTTCTTTCACATTTTTGGACCACTGCTAGATGCACTATTGCAGCTTACTGGGGGGGGGGGGGGTGGGGGAAGGGTTAAACCAATGCAGTCTCTACAGATCTGCAAACCAAATTAATTTGGGACATGATGCTACCTGTAATGGAGAAACTTACACACACAATAAAGGGCTTCATTTGTAATGTCATTTCATTTAGTCCTCTTGGGCTCTGTTTTATGATTCTTCACTTTCTGAATTCACGATTGGAAAATATTGAGTATGTGTAATTGTGTAATATTCACTGGATTACTCAATGACTAAACACTGTTTCTTTTCTTCTTTTTTTTTTTTAATTATTATTATTATTTAGCTAGTTACTTTGCAATATTTTTTTTTACTTTGGAATTACTATATATGCACTAAATACTTTAATATTTTAAAGAATGAATGATAATGTTTATTACCTTCATTTGAAAATCTGTCCATTGTTATACTATACCAGGGGTGAACAAACTATAAGAGCTGCGCACCCCCCCTGCCTTCTTCCCCCCCTCATGCTTGTCCCCCCTCACCTCTTGTGCCGGCGCCAAATGACGCTGCGGGTCACGTGAGCCCAGGACATCATTTGACTCCGCATTGCCATGGCGACGGTCGTGTGACACCACATTATCTCGTGGCGTCATTTGACGCCGCATTGCCATGGCGTTGCGTCACAGCAGTCTTCAGAATCAATGTAAGTTGAGTTGCAGAGGCCTCACCCGGCATTTAATTTAAATGCATTGGGGAAGAGCGAATATCATGTCCAAGAAACGTACAGTATAACTGCTTGTTTGAGAGTTCCAACCATAAAATGACAAAAAGTATAGGAACAAACAAGTATTTCACAAATGCTATTGTGAGTCGTACCTTTATCGTTCTCCGAGTATGTTTTCTATCTTTAGGTTGTGAGTGCTCCATTGGCTAGCCTTATACATTATGGCCCAGATTCAAAAAATAATAATCATAATTTAGGATCTCTTGCTGTAAGTTTTTTATGTCTATTTTACTTGTCTGTACATTGAAACCTAACAAAACTAAAATATCAAGTAAAAAAAACCCCACTGGAATAGGGGAAAGATCCTGAGATAGATTCACTAAAGCAGGGCTGCCCAACTCCAGTCCTCAAAGACCACCCCAACAGGTCAGGTTTTCACGATATCCAGCTTAAGCACAGGTGGCTCAATCAGAGGCTCAATCAAAGACTGGAGTTGAGTTGAGTTGAGTTGCACTAAAGGTCAATATACTGTTGTTGAGTTAGAATGTGGCACAATTAAGAAATGAGATTGTGGCAATATTTTTTAGAATTACCACCGTATTTACTAAGAATGATTTATTCATAAATGGTTAGCAATATTCATCTTATTTGCATACACAAAAAATGCATTAGCTTCGAGTTATATAGCGGTACAGATACAAATAAGCAATTACTCATAGAAATTAGTGTTAAACAGCACTACAGATGTAATTGTCAAGGGGTAGGAGCGATCACCGTTTTCTACTATAGGAATATGTAAAGGGATCCGTTACAAAACTCTCTCAGAAAATGATGAAACCACTTTGATGCCGGAGGCTACCAATTTAATGCAATGCAAGGTATTTAGGTAAACACCCTACAGTACAAATAAAACAGAAAGCATAACATCCATGTGCACAAATATTAACCCCTTAGTAGCCCATGTTTTTACCATGACCGGTTTGCCACAATGTATTTATATGTGCGCACTGTTAATATTTTCTATTTGTAGCACCGATTTTAGGTTGGCTAGTCTTATCTTGCCTATGTATATGGTGCCATTGTATACAAAGTAAAGATAGACCTAATGCTAGCGATACAAATCTGTTCAGTAGACCACCACACAATATTTTTGCTGTTCATTGTTCTTTTTGCTAGCCTATAACTTACAGAGAAGGATGTCACTTCTCCTTGTCATGGGACCACACATTGACATGACGGCAATGTCCTCTGAAATCACTGATCATTATCATAACACAATGACGTTCATTATCAGATACTTATGTTTAATGATTACATCATAAAGTCCTTACAAATGTAGCCCTCTTTCCTGCTGCTCTAGAGCGACTACTAGTGCTGTATGTACCTGCTGGCTCAGCGAGATCTGGGCCTCCGCTAACTGGGAGCCTGGGGTAATATTTCTGTCTTGGCAGCGCCTCCACTTACCCAGGATCCCCAAAAAGTGAGATTCCCCTAAGCAAGAATAATGATAACACACTTCAACCTTTGACTCGTTTACTATTATGTGATAGCAGAACCTTATCTCATATTCATAACATATAGCATACATAGAACCCAGCATAGAACTGAATGACATGCAATAATACACCTGTGGCTCGGCGACTCTCCTAAAGAGAAATGTCACGTTCCCATCACCGCGTGCACCCCACACCGTGTCCACTGATAGATATATAGGCTCTGTCCTTTGGTCACTCAACCCAGTGTCCCCAAAGAGTCCTCCCCCAAGGCGGGATCAGTGCCTGTTGGTACCGGTGTTGGTGCACTTGTTAAATACCTTCCGGCTACTCCTGCAACTGGCAACTGACTTCACAAAGGATCCGCCGATCCAGCGTAATCTCTCTCTCGAGTTGATGATGTTCAGCAGCTTGAGCCCAAACCACTGTCACCACCGCAGCTCCGCGACACTGTGTCCCTATCTGTTGCTACAGTAATGGGATAGGTGTCTCTCTATATATAGGGCGTCCCTGCAGCACCACAAGCTTATGGTGACTCAGGGTATACACTGGGGCCTGAGGGGAGATCTGGCCTTCGCAGGTGGGTCACTGACCCCCTGCACACACACTACCTCTCCCCTTGCTTCTCCGGTGCCCTCTGGCTAGCGTGGTCTCTCCCCCACGCTTCCATTTCCTGCCTGCCAGCAATCCCTGCAATCCTATTCGTTCCCTGGCGTCAGGCGGCTTCGCTGAGGCTCCTGGGGGTTGTAGTTTACTGATGAGCCTCCTGGTGATTGGCCAGCCGTTCGCGCGCTTTTCACTGCGCATGCGCGACTTCCTCAGGGCCTCCCGTTGCGCATTGGTACTGCGCATGCGCGAAACACAACATGGCGGCGCCCTGTACTATCGGGCCGCCGTGGAACACTCCCGGCACAGCCCCCACCTTCCAAATGTGCCGCAGATCTACCGTGCGACCCAGACAGCGCCCGTGCTCACCCCCTACAGCGGAGGTACAGAGAGAGAGCCAGGGAACCCCACTACTACATAAATAAAGAACAAAAGGCAAAAAACTAGGTAACTGCAGATTTGAAGATTGCATACACAGTCTTATTACCATGAGTAATTACATCGCCTAGAAACCTTTCAAACATTTGTAAACATTAAAAGTTTGGGAAAAAAAACTTAAATTTCTGGAAGGCCTAAAGCAGGGGTGGGCAACCTATTTTTCAATGTAGCCACAGGTGTGGCAAATTAGAAGTGAAAATAGCCACACCATGTAAAAATTGAGATATTATGTTGCGCATGTGAAAATTTAAAACAACACACACTGTTTGAAAAAGTTTATAAATTCTCAGACCGCAACCCACTCAAGCTCCCTCACCCCCCTCATCCTCTCACCCCCCTCCCTCATACTCTCAACCCCCGTCCTCCTCTCACCCCCTCCTCATCCTCCTCTCAAGCCACCACCACTACCCTCATCATCATCATCTCATTTACCCCACCTCATCATCTCATTTAACCCCCCCTCATCATCATCATCATCATCATCATCATCATCTCATTTAACCCCCCTCATCATCTCATTTCCCACCCTCATCATGATCTTATTTCCCCCCCTCATCATCATCTCCCCAAGCACCCTTCATCATCTCCCCCAGCACCCCTCATCATCTCCCCCAGCACCCCATATCATCTACCCCAGCACCCTTCATCATCTCCCCCAGTCCCTTTCAGCAGTCCCCCTCATCATCATCAACCACCCCCCCCCCCGTACCCCCCCAACGCCCTCCTGATCACAGCAACGGAAGAAGCGGCAGTGACAGAAGAAGCGGTGGTGGTGTCGGAAGAAGCAGCAGCAGCGGAAGTAGCGGCGGCGGAAGAAGCAGTGGTGGAGGCGGAAGAAGCGGCGGCAGTGGAAGAAGCAGTGGTGTCGGAGGAAGAAGCGATGGTGGCGGAAGAAGCGGCGGCGGTGGCAGCGGAAGAAGCTGCGCTGGCAGAAGAAGCAACGGTGGGAGAAGTGCCGACGGGCCTAGCTAGTTAATTGACATCAACTGTTCTGTCTCTGTGGGGAGGTATATATTGCACCTTCATCTCCTAACTGAACACTCCTTGAAAAAGCGCCGCAGTGGGCGTGAAACGCGTGGGAGGAGGAGTTATGTCCTATCTTTGTCCGTTTTTATGTAACTGAATAAATGGATTTTAACTTCTAAATCAGCTGGTGAGTTTCCAGAAAATGTTTCACTCGGAGCGGCACTCGATCTTTCTTTTCTGCTGAATTTACAGTATATGGACATAATAAATATGTCATTGCCATTATTTTCCTCGGGAGAAGGGACTGCCTGTTTAACCCATTGAGTGATGTTGGATTGGGGCCGCGGCACCAGAGTGCCACGACCCATCCGGCACAGCGTGGTCACATGACCGCTTTTGAAAGTGGTCACCTGACCTCGGCGGCCTTTAACCCAGAAACATAAGAGGAGGAGTCTTCCACTGCCGTTTCCCTTCACTTCAGCTCATGTCCTGCACTCCATGGGAACACCGGACGCAATCTAAATTGGAAAAAAAGCACTCTGCAGACATGACGTAATCATTACATCATAGAGCCCCCGAGTGCCAGACCAAATGATGTCTTAGGGCACTCAAAGGGTTAACTAAAAAGTTCACAAATATCTGCTTTACAATTGCCATTTTAAGCTCCATAATTTAGTACAATGATAAAAAAAAAAAATACAGCTTCAGACAATGAAAATAATAATATACAATAGGCCAAAATGTATACATACCAGATTGCAGGTTAACTAGGAATACATGTATACTGTTTATGTATTGTTCTAATTGATACTGCATTGCAGAATATGAAAGCAATGAATTGCTATAACAATGGAGAAGATTGTTTTAGAATAAATCCTAATAATGTAACATGTATTCTTTAGTTTCAGCCTGAGCTTTGGAAACTGTACATAAACGAGTGTGATGATTAAACCAGAGAGTTTTTCTGTTATTATAATTCCTACCCTTCAAGAAAACAGTTGCTACGCCAACAGTGACAAGGTGATAAGCTGAAGTATGTATATGATCATCTCAAGAAAAACCTTTGATGATCAAATATGCTTACTGATACATGGAGAAATCATGACCAATGGGCTTACCAAGCTTCTAATAAACTTTGACATTGGTTTAAAATTACCATTTTTGGTTTCATTTAAAAAAAAAATTTGTAAAAAGATGTATGTCGTTGCACAGAAAATGTGTATTTTCTGTACCATTTCAATTTCTAATAAATTGACCTACTTTATACTGTGTAGCGGCATAGGAGGGTATTTAGTAGGCTGACTAGATTTAAGAAAGAAAGACTAGGACATACATTCAAATTGAGCAAGTATGGAAAGGCTACTATTTAGTATATTATTTTTTCTAATCCTGTAATGAGGCTGCTGCACAAACTGTTCAGTCTTTCCCACCTTCATGCAAACATTTAGGGGCTTATTCTTATTCCCCATTGAAGTAAATTGGGAATATCACCCGAAAATGGCCTGATTGGCCTCTTCCGATCATATAAAATAAGCCCATTACTCACAAGCCTTTTTATACTCATGAGTATCAAATTAGGTAATCAATCACCTAGCAGACAACCTACCTCTTAGACCACGAGTAGCCAACTCCAGTCCTCAAGTGCCATCAACACATCAAGTTTTAAGGCTATCCCTGTTTCAGCACAGGTGGCTCAATCAGTGGCTGAGTCAATAACTGAGCCACTGATTGAGTCACCTGTGCTGAAAACGGCATATCCTTTAAACCTGACCTGTTGGTGGCCCTCAATGACTGGAGTTGGCCACCCCTGCCTTAGATACTTATTCAATATGCTGTGAAACTTCTGCCTTCTTCAGCATAGGGTAGCAGATTCACAGCATATTAAAAAGGGGCCTGTCAATTGATACATTGCCCATAACTATCACAACAGTGACTAATCCCCATAAACCTTAAAAGTACGAGTCTCTCAAAAAAAAAGAAAGATTTTAGGAACCATCACTGAATCACAGAGCAAATTTCTGAATGTGAGTAAAAGTTTGAACATCTTAAATGCCATAACTCTGTTTCTCTCTAAATAAATAACATTTCTGGCTGCTCTTGCTGCAGTTTATAGTTTGTTAACAAGTGATACTGAATTTGTAATGAGACTAACTACCTATGAGGCTTCAGAGCTGTCAGTGCCCAAACTGAAGCTCCAACCCCCATCTTATTCCCTGGCAATTTCCTTTCCTCACTGACGCTATCGGGACCATCTTGATTACTGGTTTCCTGCAGGTAGCTGCCAGAGCACAGCATCTGTTTGGTTCCTCCAGCGTTCCTGTTTGCGCACAGCCTGTGACCCGGACCTTGTTCCTCTTCCACCTGTCTTGACCACTGCCTGTGACCCAGACTTTGTTCCTCTGCCGCCTGCCTTGACCACTGCCTGTGACCACAACTACTCTATACTCAACTTAGGACTCTGTCTCACAGGTTCATGTCGGTGATTTAATATCCTACCTCAGCCCTGTGGGATGCTTCCTGTCTTGAGACGAGCATCGTTACACTACAATGCGCCATCTTTCTGTACCAGCAGAAAAATACAGTACTAACTCATTTCAGAAAGTGTACTACTGCAAAACACGCCAGTCATTTGAATCCTCCAGACCATATTAAATAAGGCCCATAGTCTACCAGAGATACTGTAATATAGGGAAATTTGGAACAAAATGCGGAAAAGTACATTAACACTTGTAGAAATTAATCCTTTCCCTGAAGAGATTGCAGCCCAAGTTGTATTTAGGGAGTTAATAAAGTTTAATATAGTTAATAAAGCTCACATGCTGGATAAAATAAAGGATGACAGAAAGTGTATCTGTGTGTAGTAGTTAACTTGAGATAAGAATCAATTAAAGTTATTTAAAAGGTGAGTTTTCACAAGGGTCATTAAAATGACAAGAGAGGAAGCTTGGCTAGTGGCCACGGGAAGTGAGTTTTGTGGACACCCATGGGAGCATGGAGTGAGGGCGGGAGATTTTAGGAACCATCACTGAATCACAGAGCAAATTTCTGAATGTGAGTAAAAGTTTGAACATCTTAAATGCCATAACTCTGTTTCTCTCTAAATAAATAACATTTCTGGCTGCTCTTGCTGCAGTTTATAGTTTGTTAACAAGTGATACTGAATTTGTAATGAGACTAACTACCTATGAGGCTTCAGAGCTGTCAGTGCCCAAACTGAAGCTCCGACCCCCATCTTATTCCCTGGCAATCCTTTCCTCACTGACGCTATCGGGACCATCTTGATTACTGGTTTCCTGCAGGTAGCTGCCAGAGCACAGCATCTGTTTGGTTCCTCCAGCGTTCCTGTTAGTTTGCGCACAGCCTGTGACCCGGACCTTGTTCCTCTTCCACCTGTCTTGACCACTGCCTGTGACCCAGACTTTGTTCCTCTGCCGCCTGCCTTGACCACTGCCTGTGACCACAACTACTCTATACTCAACTTAGGACTCTGTTTCACAGGTTCATGTCGGTGATTTAATATCCTACCTCAGCCCTGTGGGATGCTTCCTGTCTTGAGACGAGCATCGTTACACTACAATGCGCCATCTTTCTGTACCAGCAGAAAAATACAGTACTAACTCATTTCAGAAAGTGTACTACTGCAAAACACGCCAGTCATTTGAATCCTCCAGACCATATTAAATAAGGCCCATAGTCTACCAGAGATACTGTAATATAGGGAAATTTGGAACAAAATGCGGAAAAGTACATTAACACTTATAGAAATTAATCCTTTCCCTGAAGAGATTGCAGCCCAAGTTGTATTTAGGGAGTTAGTAAAGTTTAATATAGTTAATAAAGCTCACATGCTGGATAAAATAAAGGACGACAGAAAGTGTATCTGTGTGTAGTAGTTAACTTGAGATAAGAATCGATTAAAGTTATTTAAAAGGTGAGTTTTCACAAGGGTCATTAAAATGACAAGAGAGGAAGCTTGGCTAGTGGCCACGGGAAGTGAGTTTTGTGGACACCCATGGGAGCATGGAGTGAGGGCGGGAGAGTAGGCATACAATAAAATAATTTGAGAATGTTGCTTTATAGCGCTGACAATGTGTGCTTTGCATAGAATTTTGAATACTCAATGATTCCCTGGACCTAAGAGCTGACAATCTAATTTTGGTGCCTAGTGCACACGGAGATACAGTGAATTGTTCAAGGATGCTAGAAGATTGCAAGGTTCACAGTTGCCAACACTGGAATTTGAACAGCGCGCAATATATAAAAGAGCAATACTGTAGTTTATAATTTAGAGTATAGTGTACAGCAAATAAAAATACCACTTGTGAGAACATGTGCATGTCTCAGACAGGTCTGCAACCCTGTCTTTCCCCATTATCGCTTAGCAAACAGTGCTTCCACTGCAGCCAGGGATTCTGGGTAATGACATGCAAATGAGCAGTCACTCTACTTCTCATCCATTTTAACATGTACCCCTATAAGCGTATGCCTGCCATATTGCACAGCTTTATAGAACAGCCTGGGCTAAAGAAGGGCTGGGTTTATGTATACAATTTAGAGTACTCTATATTATGACAATACATTACATCAGTTTTACTGTTGTGTGGTTCAAATTGCTCACGTTTGATGCCATAAGGCACTGTTGTGCTTAGTTCTTGTTATATAAAGTATTTGGATTTCTAACAGACTTTATGTCCCTATTATATTAGACTTTGGTGACAATCTGGAGATTAGATAGTTTGTTGCATTTTATTCTCTGTTAGGTCTAAGATGTAGAAATTAGTGAATTTTGATGCATTGCGGAATATATTTATGAACAGTAGAGCTGGGACACTGACAATTTAAAATGTGCCTACTTATGGAGTTTGTGCGGTACACGTTTTAGTAGTTTATTTAATAGCATGTAATAGTTTGTGTTAGTTTTCCTATATATTATCTCTAACTGTGCATGCAATGTCTTGTATATAATGTATATCCTGTACACTTATGTAACTACAGCTCAACCCCCTTATAACTCTGTGCTTGGGGTCCAAAGAATCACATCGTGTAATAAGCAGATCGCGTTAGAAATAATGTACAATTGTATGCATTGTACAATAAAGTATTTAAGATACCAATAATCGTGTTGTAAAGAATTCATAAATATGAAAATTGGGCGCCACACTTGCATCGCGTTATAAGCGGATTTGCGTTGTAATGGATCGCGTTATAACGGGGTTGAGCTGTATGTATTTGTAACCATGTATTGTTTGTCATCTTAACTCTATGCCCAGGACATACTTGAAAACGAGAGGTACTGTAACTCTCAATGTATTACTTCCTGGTAAAACATTTTATTAAAAAAATAAATATTGTATTAGTCTGCTTTGGGGATTCCTGTGGTTAATTATATTTAATTTATGGATTCATTAGACACATTCAGTACATTTTCTTAGTTGTGATTTATGGAGCATGACAGTGATGTAAGTGGGTGTCAATCTAAGCGGTAGGGGATAGGTTTAGCACTTTAAACCGTTGCCAGGGCCGGAACCCTATCCCTTATGACATTCACAGAACAACATTAGGCTTGTGCTTATTTTCGGAAAGGAAGAAATCCCATGGTTGCGACCCCGGAAATCTGGCGGCATTTAAAGGGTTTTAAGGAGTAGAAACAAAGGGCTACATGTATCAAAGACAAAATGTAGGTGCAAAGTCGTTATTTTGTATTTTCAGGTATGTCTGCATCTTCCTGCGACAAGCTGAGGGGTTAATGGAGTAAGTGGGAGTGAGGGTGGAGTTACGTTTGTATATTTGCGCAGATCAATGCAGGGAGATATGTGCGACACTTCTGCTTTGGTTTTCTCTGTCACTTCAAATGTGGCGTAAGTCTTTGTTTGCGCAGAATATTAGCGTAGCGTGCACCAAATTCTACAACACTAGGCATACACTTACTAAATATGTTGCGTTGTACAGAAAAAATGCAAAAAAATGTATGCAAATGCTTCAGCGCAGACCAATTTCTTTATACATAGAGCCCAAAGGAGGTCATTAATAGACTGCGATAGTGCTCATCGGTGCACTATCGCACTAAACTCCCTTTTACTTCAATAGCCTGAATAACCCCAAAGAGTATCTTTAAAATGTTTAGTTGTTGGAGTTATTTAATATTAGCGGCTATATTTCAGGGTTTTATCATTCAGATCAAAGCAAACAGCTTTTGCTCTTAAGCTCTTAAGCAGAAATGCTTTTAAGTAGAAATCTTTAAAGTAGTATGGAAGTTTAAAAAAGGAAGTTGGGACCATTGATCTGCTTCTCATCTCATCTCATCTCTTGTCTTTTCTCAGGTAAAAACATCTCAAATTGTCTGTGTGTCCTGCAATCCTCATACCCTGCTGTCTATTTAGCTCATTTTAGTTCAATTTAGGTAAAAACATCTCAAATTGTCTGTGTGTCCTGCAATCCTCATACCCTGCTGTCTATTTAGCTCATTTTAGTTCAATTTAGGTAAAAACATCTCAAATTGTCTGTGTGTCCTGCAATCCTCATACCCTGCTGTCTATTTAGCTAATTTTAGTTCAATTTAGGTAAAAACATCTCAAATTGTCTGTATGGAAATCATCCCCCTATTGCCTTAATTTAATTCATCTTTCACACTTGTGCAAGGCAACACCCACCTTAGAAAAACAATTTGGTTTAACTACCCTCACATGTGCTAATTAAGTTTGTTGTACCAACCAGGTGACTTTCTAAATGTATATAAGTAAACTTACAACAGCCATTGCTGCTTGCAGCCTTTGCTCTTAAGCAGAAATGCTTTTAAGTAGAAATCTTTAAAGTAGTATGGAGGTTTAAAAAAGGAAGTTCAAAACGAAGTGGAAAAAGTGGACACAATCTACTGCTTCTGATTCCTGCATTTGAACTACGCTGGAAAGGAGGTTATCATCCCACACTGCACATCTCAACACATTACTATTGCTGTGATGCCACCTTTACTTTTTATATTTACTGTAACCTCACTTATTTTCAAATTATGCACTTCCTTCCACCAGCCTCATCATGTCTCTAACTCTATTCATATTTCGCCATCTCTCCTTACTTCACCACTTCTCAGTTCACATGAACTCCTCTCTTACCTGCGCCCTCTGTCACCACACAGTTATGCCGCCTGAACTAAAACACACCCCTACAAATCATCCTCACACATTCTCTTTCTGTCCATGCTTCTCCTCCTTGCTTCTGGGGATATCTCTCCCAATCCTGGTCCCTGCCTTATTTCTACTTTCTCTCGTCCTCGCCTTCCACATGCAACTTCTACTCCTTCTGGTGTCAACCCCTCTAACCTCATACCCATCCCCTGCCACCCTCCCTCCTCTCTCCCTTTCTCCTGTGCCCTTTGGAATGCTCGCTCCCTCTCTAACAAGTTCCTCTCTGTGCATGACTTCTTTCTCTCTCACTCCCTGCTTCTATTTGCTATAACTGAGACCTGGCTCACTCAGTCTGACTCTGCTCTCTAAGCTGCCCTCTCCTATGGTGGCCTTTCCTTCTCCCACACTCCACGCCCTGGTGGCAGGGGTGGAGGCGTGGGGCTCCTGCTCTCCTCTCTCTGCCGTTACAGAACAGTTTCTATTCCCCCCTCTCTTGCTTTTCCCTCCTTCGAGGCTCACACAGTCCAGATCTTCTCTCCTCTCCCGGTCCATGTGGCGGTCATCTATCGCCCACCTTCCTCTACTCATCCCCCTTCTGCCTTTCTCTCTCACTTTGAATCCTGGCTCTCTTTCTTTCTCTCCTCAGACTCCCCTGTTCTTCTCCTTGGAGACTTCAATTGCCACATTGATGACCCCTCTCTCCCTTGGGCTTCCCGCTTTCTCTAACCTCTTCTTTTGGCCTTCAACAGTGGACTGCAGCCAGCACCCACAAGGATGGCCACTACTTAGACCTGGTTTTCACTAAAAACTTCTCTCTCTCCGACTTCTCCATTTCCCCTTTTCCTCTCTCCGACCATCACCTCATCTCATTTTCTCTCTCTCGCATCTCTCCATCTCCATCTCGCCCTCGTTTTTGCAGAAACCTGCGCTCTATTAACCTCCCAGCTCTTGATTCCACTTTACGCTCCTCCCTCTCCTCTCTCAGTTCTGCTTCAGACCCTGACAACCTGGTCAGGAACTACAACTCTGCCTTATCTTCCTCTCTTGATCTTCATGCCCCACTTTCTCTCTGCCGTCCTCGCCCTTCTAACCCCAGACCCTGGCTAAACTCCCACACACGCATGCTGCGTTCCTCCACTCGTTCCTCTGAACGCCTCTGGAGGAAATCTCATACGCTCGCAGACTTCCTTCACTACAAATTTATGCTATCCTGTTTCAACTCTGCCCTCTTTCAGGCTAAACAAACCTACTTTTCATCACTAATCAACACACACAAGTCTAACCCACGCCGTCTCTTTTCTGTCTTTGACTCTCTACTCAGACCACCCTCAGCTGCCTCCTCTTCTTCCTCCATCTCACCTCAGGACTTTGCTGACTTTTTTAAGAAAAAGGTGGAGTCCATACGGCAGAACATCCCATCTGTTGCCTCCTCCCATCCCACAATGCTTCCCAACTCTCCTCCTGTCTTTCTTGACTCTTTTTCTGCTATCTCGGAGGAGGATGTATCACTGCTGATCTCCTCTTCTCCCTCTACCACTTGCCCTCTTGATCCCATTCCCTCCCATCTCCTAAAACCTCTTGCTCCTTCTATAATCCCTATGCTCACACAGATCTTTAACTCTTCCCTCTACTCTGGTACCTTTCCTTCATCCTTCAAGCATGCAACCGTTATACCATTACTCAAAAACAGCAAGCTTGACCCTACCTGTCCTTCTAACTATCGACCTGTCTCCCTCCTGCCTTTTGCCTCCAAACTCCTTGAACATCTTGTATTCTCTCGATTGCTACACTTTCTCAACACCTATTCTGTACTAGACCCTCTACAATCTGGCTTCCGCACTGCTCACTCTACTGAAACAGCCCTCACTAAAATAACTGACGACCCCCACGCTGCCAAAGACAGAGGTCATTACACTCTGCTCATATTACTCGACCTCTCTGCAGCATTCGACACCGTGGACCACCCTCTTCTCCTTCACATTCTCCATACTTTTGGTATTCGGAACAAAGCTTTATCCTGGATCTCCTCTTACCTCTCCCATCGTACCTTCAGTGTCTCTTTTGCTAACACCTCCTCCTCCTCTATTGATCTCTCTGTGGGGGTACCCCAGGGCTCTGTCCTGGGACCCCTTCTCTTTTCTCTCTACACACTCTCTCTAGGTGACCTAATCACATCTTTTGGGTTTAAATATCACCTCTATGCTGACGACACAAAAATTTACCTTTCAACCCCTGACCTTACACCTGCTATACAGACCAAAGTTTCTGAATGCCTCTCTGGAATATCATCCTGGATGGCCATCCGCCGACTGAAACTTAACATGGCAAAAACAGAGCTCCTTATACTACCTCCCAAACCTGGCCCTACTACATCCTTCCACATTGCTATTGGAAATACGATCATTCACCCAGTAGCCCAAGCACGCTGCCTAGGGGTCACACTTGATTCCTCTCTCTCATTCTCCTCTCATATTCAAAACGTTTCTAAAACTTGTCGCTTTTTCCTCTGCAATATCACAAAGATACGCCCTTTTCTCTGTTACTCAACTGCTAAAACTCTGACTCAGGCCCTCATTCTCTCACGTCTCGATTACTGCAACCTCCTGCTGTCCGGCCTTCCTACCTCTCACCTGTCTCCCCTACAATCTATCCTAAACACTGCTGCCAGAATCACTCTACTCTTTCCTAAATCTGTCTCAGCGTCTCCCCTGCTGAAATCCCTCTCCTGGCTTCCGATTAAATCGCGTATCTCACACTCAATTCTACTGCTCACTTTCAAAGCTTTACATTCTTCTGCCCCTCATTACATCTCAGCCCTAATTTCTCGCTATGCACCATCACGACTCTTGCGTTCTTCTCAAGGATGTCTTCTTTCTACCCCCTTTGTATCTAAAGCTCTCTCCCGCCTTAAACCTTTCTCACTTTCTGCCCCACACCTCTGGAATGCCCTTCCCCTCAATACCCGACTAGCCCCCTCGCTATCCACCTTTAAGACCCACCTTAAGACACATCTGCTTAAAGAAGCATATAAGTAGCACTGGATAATCATGGACACATGACACAAAGCTTGGCCCCCTGCAGACGCACTTACTAGTATTCCCTCCTACTGTCTCTGTACGTTCTCCCTACCTACCAATTAGATTGTAAGCTCCTCGGAGCAGGGACTCCTTCCTTAATGTTACTTTTACAGTATGTCTGAAGCACTTATTCCCATGATCTGTTATTTATATTTGTTATTTATATGACATGTATTACTACTGTGAAGCGCTATGTACATTTTATGGCGCTATACAAATAAAGACATACATACATACATACATACATACATACATACATACATACATACATACATACATACAAACGTTTGCCAAGATGATAAAGAAGGATAATTACTGCAGGTTTAAATGTACTGCCACAAAAGAGATTGGGAGGGTTTTTTGGTTTGCTGGGAAGATTGCAGCTTCAAGATCTTAATAAGTTCTGCTGACTGTCAGCTCTAACAATTCTATGTGACAATTGAACTCAGTATGAAATGGCACTAGCTATTAGTCCCTGGGATGTATGTACAATCTGATATGCTACCATGCACGCCATCTCTAGTAGGTGTGAGATTTTTATCTCTATCAGATCTGTGCCTCACACATACTAGAGATGGAGTGCATGGTAGCATGGTAGCGTAATGGGGGTTATTTATTAAAAACTGTGATAGTGTCGATCGGGACACTATTGCATAGAAACTTCCATGTGAAGATAGGATGATTTCAAGCCTAAATAATAATAATAACTGACTCCTCTGAGGCAACTTTGATCTTACACGAATAAGAAGAACCCTAATTAAATAGCTCTTATTCAAAGGATTGCCCTTTGAATAATTGCAAAAAAACAGCACACATTGTAAAAACGTGGTATTTGTTACTCAGTTACACCAATAAATGAACTACAATAAATTAATCTCTAAACAAAGAAACACCTTTTCACATGTTATTCTAGGGCAGGGGGGCGCAAACTTTTTTCCCTGCGCCCCCCTGCCGGCTGTCCCCTCACTCCCGCGCCCCCCCCCAACCCCAACTTACCCTCGCACCGGCGTAATGACGTCACGTTGCCATAGCAACGTGACGTCACATGACCTCGCAGCGTCATTTTGACGCCGCGTTGCCATGGCGACGCCGGGAGGAAGCCGCCGGAGCCACGGGTAAGTATGGTTTACAGAGGCCCTGCAGCTCCCCCGGCACTTAATTTAAGTGCCTTCGGGAAGCGCGCGGGGCCTCTGTAAACCCCGCGCCCCCCGTCGGCAGTCTCGCGCCCCCCCTGGGGGTCGCGCCCCACAGATTGCGCACCGCTGTTCTAGGGGGTTTCTGAGCATCACTTGAGAAAGATCAATCAACTTTTATCTCCATTCACTTTCCTCACGTGATCCACATGACAAATGGAGATGACACAGGTGATACCAATACATAACTGTATTGCTGTAAGAAATCACAAGTTATTTTGTAAGTTTTGCATCTTCAAATTTATCAATAATCTTCATCAGTATCTCAGAGATGATCCTTCAAGTTTCTTTTTTAGAAGCAGAACAAAAGGAAAACACGCCATGTACGAAGAACAGTTGGCAGTAATAGGTCTGGGCAACAACAATACAGTACACCAGAAATCAGGGTTTGCTAGTACGGTATAAACATCAGATGGGATTGAGAATAGATTCAGTTTTCTTATATTTCTGCAAATACACTTTTAAATGCTCAAACTAGCAAATTATAAAACTCACAATCAAGAGTACTTCGGAAACATGCTAAGATAAACTGTTCCACTAGTGCCACAAAACACGAGTTCATTTGTACCAATACCGGAGAAAATGTGTGCTAGACCATACCAGAAAGTAGACATGTGCAAATATTTCACGCGAGTTCATAAACCAGCCCCTCAAAAACTGTGCAATTAGATTATTGGAAACAACCTCTCCAAAAACTTTGCTAAGTGTAAAAAGTCAACGTACTCTACATTTTAAATTCCAACACAGAAGCAAATTGGCATCAAGTCACATGGCCTATACATACTGCATTTTGGCAAAATTGTGGTGAAGGTAACAACATTTCATATTCATTTGGCAAAAATTTAGCATTTTTACACACGTGAATTTTCATGAACATTTCACATAAACTCCAAATTAAGGAAACAAAATGCCAAATTATTTAAAAACACCTTCACATGAATGAATAACGCATAGAAAACAGAAAAACCAAAGCAGAGCTCCAAAACTAATAAGTGTTGCAGTAAAAAAATAACTAAAAGTCGCAACATTAGTAAAAAAAATAAAAATCCAAAAGGACAAGGGATAAATAAAAATGGCTGATGGCCATAACATTTACGGGATCACAATAATCCCAATTGTGATCAACAAATGTCCAAGATAAACAATAGAAAGTCATTTGAACCTGCAACAAAGTCCAGATGCAGTGGAAACCTGTCAGATTATTGTCAGGTTCAGAGGAAGTAACCGGATACCTTGACACGCCGGCGAGATGAGCTGCCGCTGAGACATGCTGGTTCATCGAACAGATCAATGTCAAAAGCCACATTGAGCGTGACGTCACTTAAAGCTAGAGTAGTGCCAGTATGCATGGATGAAATGTGTGCAGAGCAATCAAAGCCCACAGATGGTTGCTAAGCAGGAAACCACCAGAGTCAGAGTGCAAATGTAGCATGATAAAATAAACTATTGTAATGACTAGAAGAGGTTATTAGAGTGACATCCACTCGCAGAACATAGCCAGTGTCCTATATACAGATGTCAGGGCCAGAAGGGACAAGGATGTAGAATAGTGGTGACACAAGGATATGTAGGAAGCCAGTCAGAGAGCTACCATGTAATTGCAAAAGAAGGTACTGTACATACATAAATGTGAAATTCTGTATATCCAACATGGTACAGTAACAATCTCTCAATAAACGGAAGAGATAAACGGAAGAAAAAATAATATAGTATATATATATATATATATATATAAAATCATCTTCAGCCCTTGTCGATCCAGCACTAAAGGCCTCCCCAATAATCTTCCAGGTACTGCGGATAGATATAGATAGATAGATAGAGATTGATAGGTATATATAAACAAGCTTTAGACATCAAGTAAATAACAGAAGTAATAACAAGTAAAATAAAGGTGAGAAACCTTGGAGCGGTCCAATGGGCAAAAATATTTAGCCAATATTGCAACCTGTGGCAGTTCCCTCTGGCAGCAAACAGTTCAACCATACTAATCGGTATTGGAAAGTGTGGGTTAATACACAATGATGTATCAGCCTTTGTTTGAGTAGAAGTTGATGTATTCTTAGACCTCGGATATAGTGGGCAAGCAAGCGACGGAGCGCATGGCATCGCTAACACCTGTTGGCTGAGCGATCTGTGGCCTGATATCCATAGCAACGGGGAGGCGTGGTGGAGGCGTGACCGTGACATCACCAGGCTGGTTCACCCTCATTGGCTGAACCGCTCATGTGACCCGGCCTTTGCACAACAAAAACAAAGTCTGTTGTCTGCTGGAAACACTGCTGCGCGGTCGCACTTCATCACGCGGGGTGGCGCGCTCTGTGGCCTGCCTCATTGAGGTGCTGCCTTTTGTTTGCGACGCCTGCGCATCATCAAAACTAAAGTATCAATGTCAAATTCATAAAAAGGCCCGTTAAGATATTTTATTTACAAATGAAAAATAGAAAATCGAGAAGTGACCAATTTTGCTTTAAAAAAAGAGATGAATCCTGCATTCCTTACACTACATTGTTGTTTTTTCTGAAACCGTAGAAGTTTGGATTACAACATTTTTAAACATTACACGTTTTCTAATGAATTTGAAACTTCTAAATGTTAATCTAACAATTATGAATATGAAATGACCAAGCACCCACATTTCTATGTTAACCCGCACCCAGTACTCGTGAGACATTAAAAAACTCGAAAATGTGTTTCTCTTTTCTAACAGGTTACTGGCATTTTTCTTTCTTTGCAGTAACCAACAAGCAGCAACACAAATGATACAATTGAGACCTTTCAAGTTCACTGTTTGCCAGTTTGTGAAAATAAGACCCATCTTAAAATTCAACTGAGCTACCGGGAGTACATAAAGGAGATTCTGAATACAAAAAGCCCATTTAGATCACGAGAGTTTGCTTTCAACACTAGCATTCCCCTGGAAACCATATACTTATTTTCTCAAGTAGATCTCATTTCCTTACCGCATAAAGCTTGCCAGGTGTCCCTTTTGAGCTTGGAAAAATCACAGGAGGGACAGGACAATTCTTTTCTTTTAGTTCTTTGCCTTTTCATTTGTAACTTCTTTGCTGATTTCCATTTCTTTACTGAAGGGACTAGAATACGGATTTGAAGCTGTTACAAACTTTTGGTATTGCTACTGCAATGGGCTAAGGTTTGTAGCGTTGCCAGGTGTCCAGTTTTGAACCGGACTGTCCTGTATCTGGACATTCTGTCCAGAAAAAAATTAGAGGGAATACTGGACATGTATGGGTCCGGTATTACCTCTCTGGAAATAGTGACCTGACTGGCTTGGGGTGCCACAGGTTTTACGCGAGCAGGGAGAGAGCGGGGCTGTTGCCATGGGGCTGGACAGCTTGCTCCATCCTCATTGACTGCATTACCCAGCAGCAGACAATCAAGAAGAAGTGTCAGGAGCCTGGGGGTGGGGCCAAGGAGAGGAGGAAACAGCATGGAGCAGAGACAGGTGGGAGGTGCATGTGTGCGCGCGTCTCAAGCGTATCATACTTTTCACCATTGTTTCTAGTACACTAATTTTGGAGAAGCCACCAGGCAACCCCAGCTAAGGATTGCATTTTCCCTTGTATCATATTAAATTATATGAAAAATAAAAAATAAACATTTGACATAAGTCGTTCCATTAAAATCATATGTAGTTTTTTATTCTAAAACATATACATACCTATTGAAAGTAGTTTGCCTCATTATAATCGTTTAACTCCCCTAGTTCCGAGCCTGCAGTAAAAGGAACTAGTCAGCATAGGGGAGTGTCCTACAGCCTGAGAGCTATGAATAATGCAGGGTGAAACAGGAGCAGAAACTGCCTGTAATCAGTGCCCCGACACCTCATAGTAAGGTTATCAGGCCCTAGTCACTGCCCATTGGGAGAATGAATATATAGGGAACTTGTTACTAAAGGACACCTGAGGAAGATAGGCTCATGCCTCCCCTTAGATGTACAGGTAAGAGAGTTCCCTACTCCAGCCATAGGTATAAAGCTTCACTTATTCACCCTAAGTGACCAGCAAACGCCGTTCGTGCATGCGCGGCCGGCAAGCGCTCTTCGCACATGCACAGTTGGTGTTCGCGTTCGCGCATGTGCAGTCCCATGCGAGACATTTGTCACAGTTTTTGCGGGGACAAATATGGTCACCCTATACTTAGTGAGCTCTCTCTGCATAAAGACTTATCAGTATACCAGGTTGGTTAGGAGAGGAATTAATCAGAGTAAAGAACAGGGATACATCAGGAAGGACAAGTTACAAGTTACCATCTTTGAGAACACATGTAAGAACTTTATTTGAATATCATATATTTGTGAGTACTTCGAGAGAGAAACATTTATTTATCCTCCAAAAACCTGAATGCTGAAATTTATCATCTTGGAAGAAGATATGACAAATGACCTTTAACACACAGCTCACAGAAAGCTACAGGTAAACTGGCCAGAGACCTCTTCCGAGCACTCCTCAGACACTATCTGGTAGCTAGTTTGATCAGCGATGGCTTCATTCTTCAGTAGTAAAGACATTTCCAAAAAGGAATAAAAAATGCAAGCCTTCAAAATTTCTTATCTGCCTCTTCCCCCGAAAATTGTCCCAATCTTTATTTTATTGAATTTGGCAAAAAGTTGAAAATTGTTTTGGGGAAAAAGGTCCCATGAGAGAGAGGATTTTTCCCAGACCCCTCGCTGTTCCATAGTTAAGTTCTTATGTTTTAGTACTTGTGCACCCAGACTCGTGGGGTAGTCTTCTTTTTTCCCGTAGAGATTACACAATTAAGAACAGAGAAGTGGCCACCGCGGCTTTTAGACTCTTCATACTTTTATTACTGTTATAGTATTCAAAGTTTTCGTCTGACACAGCGCCGGATTCTATGGCAGTAATAAAAGTATGAAGAATTAAAAAGGCGTGGTGCCCATTTCTCCTTTCTTAGGCCTCGTCCAGGGTGGTGCTGAGCGGGCAGTCGCACTCACGCTGGCTGCGCTGAAACACATTGCGGCAATGTGTGTGGCCAGCGTGAGCAAGCGCCTGCGCCCGTTCGGCGCTCAGCGCAAGCGAATTTTGAATTTGCAGTTCGCAAGCGCGTCACGTGAGCGGTTCGCCCAATGAGGGCAAACCAGCTCCGTGACGTGGTGGCCGTGCCCCCAGGCGAGCGCGTGCCTAGCCGGCCACAAAATCGCCCGACCGAGCAGGGTGCAGCGCGCGAGCACCAGCGCGCTCGTTCCCTGCCTGGCCACAACCTTAAATCGATGGAAAGAGTCCTACTGTATATTTTTTACCGAAGAAATATCAAAATATATACTCTGAAAGATGACACTATTCTTATGTGATGAAAATGTGATGTTTTGTATAGCAGAATTTGAAGAGTAAAAAACATTTGACATGAAAATATTTTTAGATACCTTTTGTAAACCTCAAAAACAACATGGAAATGCTCATGTGAAGCATCGAACCATCCAGCTGTCTGCTCACCCCACATACAGAACTGCTCATAAATATTCATCTATCCACATGCAGTACGGGCTGTCAAGGTGATTGCCTACTTACAGTATGTGACACTCCTACACTTTACATTCTGAGAGGCATTAACAGTACATACAAAAGAAAGTACATACAAAAAGAACAGGTTTAAAGCAGTAACACACGGCTCATTACAAGACCAAAACGGCTTTATGGATATATCTACTAAGAACTTGGCTAATGATAACTGAGAAGACATATGTTATCAAAAGAGCTCATGTGCAAAATCTGATGTTGGCCCAATAAAACATGTCTGGGTCTTGCTAATGAGAGTGTTTTATCAATTCTAAGCATACGAGACATTATAAGACTATGATAGTATGATATACTTTCAATGTTGTTCCATTGCATTTTTTTATGTTAAAACCATTAAGTATTTTAACAGATTTGTTCCTGCTTTCTAGGATTTACTGTATCTGTCATGTTTTTGTTGTCCATATATATTTTTAAGTTTGTAGGCTATGCTTTATTTTGCAATGCATTGAAGGTTGCTACATTACTGCATGGACGGAGTATGCCTTTTAGACAAATCAATCACATTTCATACTCTTCTCTTAAAAATGCTACAGCTGTCATTAAATTACATGCGTGCCATTCTACAGCACATACTGTATGATGGTCACTGAGATATTTTACAAGAGCTTAAGGAGAAGAATAAAGTTATAGCCCAGATGCTCAAAGCTTCGTTAAGTCACTTAATGTTACATTAACCTGCAGTAAGTGCAAGCCACGTTAATAGTAACGGAGTATCTTCAAAGGACAACAAAAGTTTGTGAAACCTTTAGGATTTTCACATATTTCAAACCTAAAATTTTATCAGATCTTAATCTAAGTCCTAATAATAGATAAAGATAACCTGATCAAACAAACGACAAAAAAACATGATACTTTTTCAACATTTATTTATCCACAAATGATTCAACATTCAATATTCGTGTGAAAAAGTATATGAACCATTTGATTCAGTACCTGGTGGCACCCCCTTTGAGCAGCAATGACTTCAATTAAGCCTTTCCTGTAACTGCTGGTCAGTCCCTCACATCGGTTTTGAGGCATTTTGGCCCAATCCTCCTTACAGAACTGCTTCAACTCAGTTACATTTGAGGGCTTCCTTGCATGGACAGCACGCTTCAGGTCCTGCTACCATATTTAGATGGAGTTTAGGTCTGGAATTTGACTGGGCCATTCTAAAACGTGGAATTTCTTCTTCTGCAGCCATTCTATTGTAGATCTAAATATATGTTAAGGATCATTGTCTTGCTGCATGACCCACTTTCGCTTCAGCTTCAGCTCACGGACAGATGGTCTCACATTCTCCTCTAGAGTCTTCTGATACAATGCAGAATTCATGTTTGTGTCAATGATGGCATGCAGTACAGGCCCCGAGGCAGCAAAACAGTCCCAAACCATCACATTCCCATCACAATGCTTGACATCTGTCCAGAGAACATTGTTCCAGAAGTCTTGTTGATCATCAATGTGCTCTTTGGCAAACTTCAGACTGGCAGCAATGTTCTTTTTAGAAAGCAGTAGTTTCCTCCTGGCTATTCATCCACGAACACCATTCTTGTTCAGTCTTTTGCTGATAGTTGAGTCATGAACAACCACATTAGCCAAGATGAGAGTGGCCTGCAGATCCTTGGATGTTACTCTGGGGTTCTTTGTGACTTCCTGGATGATTTGCCAGTTTGTTCTTGGAAATTTTGGTAGGACTACCGCTCCTGGTTGGGTGACTGTGGTCTTGAAGTTTCTCCATTTGACAGCGGATTGGTGAAGCCCCAAATCCTTAGAAATGGTTTTGTAACCCTTTCAAGACTGATGAGCATCAATAACTGCTTTTCTGAAGTCCTCCGAGATTTCTTTTGATTGTGGCTTGATGTGTTTCAACACACACTTTTATGGTGAAGACCAAACTCACAAAGCCACCAATTTACAGCAATTAACATTGTAGCGACTGAACGTAGGCTTTCAATTCATCCTGATTTTTCGCAGATCTGTGGTACAGTGAATATAATTTGCCACCAAAAAATTGTAAATGATTCAACCCTGCAACTTCATCAACATAATCACTCCCGCTCATTTCAAGTCTGTGATTATCACAGTGCCAAATAGTTGCATTAGGGAAATCATCGAGGAACAATTTTACAACTCCAGCATTTCGTGGGAGCATACAGTAACTGATGCACCATCAGATGCAAAAGAAATTACATTTTCCTTCAAATATTGCATCGAACATCCTGAGTCTTTTAGACTGCCTGGAAGTGCATCATAAATGTTTTTTGATTTTGCACCACATTGCAAGTGTGCCAAATCAAAATGAAAAGAAACTGTATCATCAGATTCAACAACAGCAGTGCTTAAGCAAATTAAAAGAACGGTTTTACATTGATTGTAGTTGATTCAGAGACCATAACAAAACATGTAGATTTTTTTGTTCAGAAAATTTTGAACTATTGCCTTACACATTGCCTGTTCTATGTGGATTGTCATATCTGCCCAAGATTTTCGGGAATATATAACAAGACCCAAATCAATTACGTTGATTTCTTGCAGTCCAATATCATGTTCGATATCTGTAAAAGGTCTACAATTGTGGACAATATTATAAACGGTTCTAAAAATTCTGCATGTTTCTCTTTGTGTATCTTCAATTATTTATAGACTGTTTGTTCTATTATTTGGTGAAAAAATAGGTGTACAATCAGCGCTTATGCAAACAACAAAAATAAAGATGACCTTTGATACAATTGTCCAAGTGGTAGTCCTGGAGCTGCCTGAGGAGATTGTTCTGGTATCTTTCACCCAGAATTGGATTCGTGGAGCAAGGCAATCTCTTTTGGCGCTGAGGCAAGGATGTAGAGGTATTTGCTTGAAACTTCTTCTGTTAGACTAGAACCTCAGGAAAAAAGGAGAAAAAGAAAAAACATGCAGGAAGCCTGCAATAGTGTATTACCCAAGGGATAACAATAGAGTAATTATAAGGAGCAATTTATTATAAAATATAATATTAAAAGTGACCATGGATATGCAAGGTTAAACAAACATGATTAAAATGCATTGAACTTAATAAATTAATTAAATAAATCAGTGCATAAGCACTGGATGGTGGTAAGGATAAGTGCCTAAGCACTACCCAAACTTTGAACTTGAAGCTTAGTCCAAGATATGTTCGTTTGCTCCGCCTGGTTAAAATTGAAAATCTACTCACCAGATGTGAATAGGTAATATGCACTGGTTTTAATGGTCTTTGCTGCCGGGATCGCCTCTAGCCTGGTGGTGTATTTGTCTGCTGCTGCCGGGGATCAGGTTATGTGCTCCAACATGAATCTCTTCCTGGAAACACTCGATCCGCTCGCGCAATGACGTCAGGGAACTGACGAAGAAAGACACTAATTGAGCTTTCGAAACGCGTTGGAAGGTTTTTTGGCAACGTTTTCACAAATAGACGACTCTTTCTCTTCAAGTTCTGTAGATTTAGAAGTCGATGCCTTGGGACTGGGAGGCTGGGGGACGAGGACGTCCCTCTCAGTGTCATCTTTCTCAGATAATGAAAGTTTTTTTTATTGTCCCATTTTCACTTTCACTAACACTAACATTATTGGGTTCGGTGCACTTTTTCTTAAAGTATTTTAAAACACACATTTTTTAGTTATCTTAATGAACACGAAGAGAAAGAGAAAAATTGGCGCATAGCCATTGGAGTGGGTCCCAAGATGATGTATAAAAATATCTTTATTAATCCATCATAAAAAAGGAGAAGGTAAACACCCACATACGTGTTTCGTGTATACAATACTCCTTGATAAAGTGTATCGTATACACGAAACGCGTAGGAGGGTGCTTACCTCCTCCTTTTTTATGATGGATTAATAAAGATATTTTTATACATCATCTTGGGACCCACTCCATTGGCTGTGCACCAGTTTTTCTCTTTCTCTTCAAGACAAGCACACCTTCACTTGGCTGCACGCCCATCAGGATACACAGGGCAGGGGCATCTGTGAGTACTATCCTTATTCTCTACAAATGTTCATTGTCAGTCCAGGTACCATCCCAATGAGGGTTTGATTGTGGTTTTGACCATTCATCTTACCCTTCAGGGATTATTGGCCTGTCTGGGGACTTTACTACACCATTAATTTCATCAACCACTGTGTCCTATCCTGCTTATTTTGCATATCATATATCTCATACAACTGAAAGGATCCGGCGTTTGAGCGCACTTGTCACTAGTTGTTGGATTAATGAACACGAACATAACGTTTCAATTAAACAAACATCAAGGTTCACTGACCTCTTTGCAAGGATTCCTGGGAGTTCAACAATAGCAGGGGTATTTCTCTGCTAGAAACTACAACACCCATAAACCCTTGCGGCAGGTCAGTGATGTCAGAGTGTCCTTATATGACTAGATCTGCCATGTAAGGGTACTAATAAGTAGAGTGAAAATAAACATAAATTCATTATTAGACGTGTGATAGTGAATAAATATATGAAGTGAATGTGGTGCAGCTCCCAGAAGACAACGTTTTCATTTGTCTTAAGAAATTAGAAGAACACAAAAACTGAGGCGCAAACACAAACACTAAATATAGCGGAAAAAAAGTGTCCAAAAAAATATGTGAATATAAGTGACATAAATATATATACAGTATAAATATAAAATGCTTACATACTGTAAGGTGAATAAAAAGGGTTAAATCAGGGACAAACTTCCGATCTGCAAAAACCTATAAACTTCCACTTAAGGAAGAAAAAGGTGAAAGAAAAAAGAAAAAAAACACAATAGTGTAATAGAGTCAAATACTCAAATGTATTGATAGTGAATAAATACAAACTTACAAACAAACAGTATAAATGAGCCTTAAAGTATGGTAAACTAAGAAGTATCTCACGGTATGCTCCTTCCAGTTCTAGGTACATGTAAGTCACAAATCAGTTCTGTCTGAAATAACCCTGTTTGCGTTAAATTCTGCCCTTAAGCGGGATCCACTAAGCAACGCAACCTTAGCGTACGCGAAAGTTGCATTGATCAGAACACGTCAGGTCAGAGTAGACGCAAAAAAAGCTGTACTTAGAAAAAATTATTGCTTTACCTTTTTGAATGCACAAAACCCATACAACAGGCCGGCAGGTGTCCCCGGCTGACCATGCGGGGGTCCCTGAGGGAGCCCGGGGGTCGCCGCGAGATCCGGGGGTCCCCACGGGAGTCCCGGGGTACCCACGGGCCTGCGGTACCAATGTTGCGCCTCCAAAAATAATAAAAAATATTTATAACTAAATACACCCCCCTAACACATACTATACAGTAATGGGCAAAATTACTATTATCCACATATGGATAATAATGCATTTGCCCATTTTAAATACATATAAATTACAATAAATACAGTAAAAACATATTACACTTACCTTTTACAGGCACCCACAATGAAGGCCGTCTTCATCCTCATCTTCATCCTGCCCATGCGCCCTCCGATGCTGAAAGACATACACAAGAATAAAAACATCCAATGTAATGTCCCCTAACCCCTTAATCACCATAGCGGTTATTAACCGCTACAGGCATTAAGGGGTTAACCCACCCTCACCCACCACTCGGGAGGCCTACATACCCTCCCCCACTAACCCCCCACCCCGTGAGGCCTAACCACCCTCACCCACTACCCAGCCGGGAGGCCTACCCACATACCCTTGGGGCCAATACCCCCTCCCCCCACCCCTAGTACCCACAATAAAAACAATACACTGCCCCACAATAAACATCATTATATTTATTAAATACATAACCCACCCCCTGTGCCCCCCCATAAATACATGATTTATTCTTTTACATACAGGGTTCATACCAAAGGCCCACGTGAGTCCACGGTGGGCCTGACGGGTCACCTCACAGACCTACAGGTTACCAGCCACTTGTTTCATACAGGTTCTGGAGGCCTGTTGGTGGGTCCCGCCAGGTGCCATGGCCCACCAGGTGGTCTCCGCGGGTCACCGTGGGCCTCAATTGGGTCCCCACAATAGGCTCACGGATATCTGGGGGCCCCGGGTCAGACCCACAGGTGTCTGAGGGGCCTCGGGTGGTTCCCACGGGTGGGCACTATGGGTCCGCGGTGCCCCCACAGATGTGGGGCCACCGGTTCTTCCCCGCACACTACGGGTCCGCGGTGTACCCATGGTCCCCGCAGCCTGGTACCCATGAGATACCAGAGGATACCTCAGGTGGTCTCCAGAGGTCTCACGCAGACCAAAGGAACTAACCCTGTATGTAAAATAAATAAACCTGACCTATACATTCAATACATTCCCCCCCCCCCCCCACGCAACACATACAGTACAATAATGTGCCAAATAACTATTATCCAGATATGGATAATAGATTATTTGACCATTATTAAACACATTAACTAGCATAATAAAATAAATAAAGTTCTACTGACCTCATCAATAAGAAGCCCCCGTCGCCAGCAAAATCCTTGTCCTCCGTTGCCAACAAAATACATAGCCAATACATTGCAATTACATTCAGATATCAATTAACCCCTTAATCAACTTATCGGATAATAACCGCAAAGGTAATTAAGGGGTTAGGCCACCCTGGCCCGATACCACCCTTCACCCATTCATTTGTACAGTGGCTTCATCATGCAACTATATATATATACTGTCCCCTGGCTTCAAACACTTAACACCCTACCTTATCTACAGTAAATATCTGTTGTTTTTTTTTTTTCCTCTCTCTACACTGTATTAGCCATTGAATCCTTTTTATATATCAGAATTGCTTGACCTGAAGAAGAGAGGAGAACTCTCGAAAGCTTGTCCTATGACATAAATTGTTAGTCCAATAAAAAAGGTATCACCTAATACCGAAGAACTCATTTATTCTGCACTATCGCAACTGGACTAACACGGCTATTTTCTGCAATATATATATATACATATATATATATAACAAAACAAACAAAGGAATGAAGTAGCGCCTCTATATATAACTAATTAGTATATAAGAACCAGTAAAGCTAATCATGTAAAGTGCTTGGTGGGGTGACTAGTTACAAACTGATACACAAGGATAAAGACTAAAAAATACATTGCAATATGGACTAAATCACTATTTGTAACTGAATAAGATACCTCTATAGGTTTGGACAGCTAACAGTTTAATAACACAAAATATTAAAAAAGTGAAAAAGTAAAAAATGAAAAAATACAAAAAAAACCTTCAAAATTTAAAAGTCCTGTTCCAATGATAAAAACACCAAGATCTTGCTGCCCGTTTTGAAGGGATCACCAGTCCCTGACCATATCTGAAAAAAAAGAAAAGAAAAAACAGGCGCACACCTAGTGCATTAACGTAATAAAAATTGTATTTGAGGAACATAAAATCTGACAGATGCCCACTCACAAGGTATAAGCAATAAAATAGCGTGTATGAGATTGGCTCTCATTTTCCGTTGTCTCGCTCCCCTCTGTGTAACTCCAAGTACTGGCGTCGTCACGTGATTTCCCTCGTGTAGCCGGTGAGCCGGTGAACCGGAAACGGAAGCTCACATGCAGTCTTCGGCTGGGAAGGGACCCTCTGGACGGCAAAGGTCCTCCAGGTCCTCTATGGTAGTGCTGTATCTGAGCCGTCTAATACACACCAAAGGAGGAGTCTCTGGCAGCAGCAAGCCTCTGTGCTTGTGGGCAAATGGCGGTCGCAAGCTAGTCACGCCCTACGCGTTTCATCACAGGAAGTGACTTCTTCAGGGGGTACCCTCCAAGCTACCCATCATGATATTTATAGGGAGATACTTTTAATAGGTTTGCCAATAATTCAATAATCATATTAGTTAAACAATTAGTATATATCGTTAACAGATCATCAAAGAGGTGTTTAACATATAGACACACTATAAGTGTATCATGAAGACCCCATTGAGTCAGTGAATGAAAGTTTTGTATATCAAGCATGTGGATTGATTAACATTTGATTAGTATATTAGTAATTTGGAGTTTTAATCTAAAAACTTTGACAACTAGGTTACAAGTAAATATTGCAATTGGAATATGAACTAAATGATCATACTTGAAATACAAAAACAGATTAGAACATAATAGAATGTATATAAATATGTCAAAAATATATATGTATGTAATAGAAAATATGTGTATATAATAAATGTATATAATAAAACTGGAGTTTAGACTAAAGTCAATTTAGAGAGCAGTGTAACATTTAAGGTTTAGAATAAGTAACCATAGATTTAGAATATCTAATCAGGTAAGCATTAAGTCTTGGAGAAGAATTATTTGAAAGAATTAATTAAAAGAAAATATTATCTAGTATGGAGGTAAATCATTGTTGATGTTGATGTTGATAGTTGTTAGTATTACTTTTTTTGGAGATTCAGCTTGGAGCCAGAGGAGCCAGCGGCAAAGCAAAGGCAGGAGAAAGACCGATGTGTACCACCTATATATTGTTGTTGTATGCATAATGATAACTATGTAATATAATATATAACTATATGTAAATATGTGTTGTTTGGAAATGTGAAGAGATAAATGTGATTAATAAACTAATGATGTGTATGGGTGTAAACTGGTGAAGTGATGGGGAATTGTGAAGGGAATAGGGGAGAAGGGGGAGAGAGGGGGGGTGGGGGGGGGAGGGCGGAGGTGGGGGAAAGGAAAAAGGAAAGGGAACCGACATTTTTTCCTTATGATTATCATCAAAAAAAAAATTATTTATGATCTTCATACATACTCACCAATCGGTTCCCTTTCCTTTTTCCTTTCCCCCACCTCCGCCCTCCCCCGCACCCCCCCTCTCCCCCTCTTCTCCCCTATTCCCTTCACAATTCCCCATCACTTCACTATCTGACCCCGGTTTACACCCATACACATCATTAGTTTATTAATCACATTTATCTCTTCACATTTCCAAACAACACATATTTACATACTGTATAGTTATATATTATATTACATAGTTATCATTATGCATACAACAACAATATATAGGTGGTACACATCGGTCTTTCTCCTGCCTTTGCTTTGCCGCTGGCTCCTCTGGCTCCAAGCTGAATCTCCAAAAAAAGTAATACTAACAACTATCAACATCAACAATGATTTACCTCCATACTAGATAATATTTTCTTTTAAAGAATTCTTTCAAATAATTCTTCTCCAAGACTTAATGCTTACCTGATTAGATATTCTAAATCTATGGTTACTTATTCTAAACCTTAAATGTTACACTGCTCTCTAAATTGACTTTAGTCTAAACTCCAGTTTTATTATATACATTTATTATATACACATATTTTCTATTACATACATATATATTTTTGACATATTTTTATACATTCTATTATGTTCTAACAATCTGTTTTTGTATTTCAAGTATGATCATTTAGTTCATATTCCAATTGCAATATTTACTTGTAACCTAGTTGTCAAAGTTTTTAGATTAAAACTCCAAATTACTAATATACTAATCAAATGTTAATCAATCCACATGCTTGATATACAAAACTTTCATTCACTGACTCAATGGGGTCTTCATGATACACTTATAGTGTGTCTATATGTTAAACACCTGTTTGATGATCTGTTAACGATATATACTAATTGTTTAACTAATATGTTTATTGAATTATTGGCAAACCTATTAAAAGTATCTCCCTATAAATATCATGATGGGTAGCTTGGAGGGTACCCCCTGAAGAAGTCACTTCCTGTGACGAAACGCATAGGGCGTGACTAGCTTGCGACCGCCATTTGCCCATGAGCACAGAGGCTTGCTACTGCCAGAGACTCCTCCTTTGGTGTGTATCAAACGGCTCAGATACAGCACTACCATAGAAGACCTGGAGGACCTTTGCCGTCCAGAGGGTCCCTTCCCAGCCGAAGACTGCATGTGAGCTTCCGTTTCCGGTTCACCGGCTCACCGGCTACACGAGGGAAATCACGTGACGACGCCAGTACTTGGAGTTACACAGAGGGTAGCGAGACAACGGCAAATGAGAGCCAATCTCATACACGCTATTTTATTGCTTATACCTTGTGAGTGGGCATCTGTCAGATTTTATGTTCCTCAAATACAATTTTTATTACGTTAATGCACTAGGTGTGCGCCTGTTTTTTCTTTTCTTTTATATATATATATATATATATATATATATATATATATATATATATATAAAAAAGAAAAGAAAAAACATATATATATATAAAAAAGAAAAGAAAAAACAGGCGCACACCTAGTGCATTAACGTAACGTATATATATATATATATATGCAAATACAACTGTATGCTCATCTGCATGTCTTAGGCAGATCTGCAACCCCGCCTTTCCCCATTATCACCCTGCATACTGCACTTCCACTGCAGCAAGGGATTCTGGGAAATGACATGCAAATGAGCACACAGTGTCACTTTTTGCCTCAAAAACCATTTTTAACATGGTTCCCTATATATACATGATGAACCAATATACAAATAAATGTAGAAGGGTTATCAAAAACATGCTCTACTACAAATACCACTTCTCCATACAGACACAGTACAATAAAATCATATTTCCTTAAAAAAAATCCAATCTCATCTTCCAATCAAAAGCCTCAAATGCCAATCAAAACATTGCATTTACATTGTATACATGATGCATACAATCTATGCACCATGTACACTCTGCCAATGAATGTTAACAATAACATATTCCAAACAAAATAACAATACATCCAAACAAGTATACTATTTAAACCAATCAAGTCACCATAAATCAATTAGCATTCATTAATCAAATCCCTAAACAATTTAAATTCCATCCATAACAATTAAACAATTAACTATTTCTATCGTTAAACCGAACAAGTTACCATCAGACAAAATATAAGTACCAAAAAGAATACAATATACAAAAGCAAGCCTCATCCTGACCTAAAGTACACCATACAAGACCAAAAATTACATCTATCTAATTCTAAAATACATTACACACACATTTATGCATAGCAGCATATCCCAAATCATTTTAAACACAGCAATACAAGCATTTCCTACCAAACCATTTCTTACCCTGTATGTATATATCGATCTAGACATACATACATACATACATACAGTGGCAAGAAATTATCTCTAAAAAAAAAAAAAAATACACGTTTGGCCCGTGAAAACCATGTGCTTTGGCCGAGAAAAAAAAATGATGACGTCATTGAAAGGCAATGAAAGCACAGCCAATAAGAATGGCTGTGCTTCAATTGCCTTTAAGATGACATCATGAAAAGAAAGATGGCCGGCCTCACATGGTACGGTAGCCAATCAGAGCGTGGGAAATACATCCCAACTCTGATTGGCTGTAGTACCATGTGACAGGCTTTCAATTACGTCAAATCTGTTCTCCCCCAAGCCTCTGTCACATGGTCTACTAGAGCCAATCAGAGTTGGGATGTAGTTCCCACGCTCTGAAGACCCGTGGATTGTTTTGTTTTTTATTTTAATGTATTGTATGTGCTGGGGGGGGGGGTGTATGTAATGAATGTATAGGTCAGGTTTATTTATTTTACATACAGGGTTGGTTCCTTTGGTCTGCGTGAGACCTCTGGAGACCACCTGAGGTATCCTCGGGTATCTCACGGGTACCAGGCTGCGTGGTCCACGGGGGACACCTGCTGGGAAGAACCGGTGGCCCCACATCTGTGGGGGCACCGCGGAATCGTAGTGTGCGGGGAAGAACTGGTGGCCCCACATCTGTGGGCAGTGTATTGTTTTTATTGTGGGTACTGGGGGTGGGGGGGAGGGGGTATTGGCCACAAGGGTATGTGGGTAGGCCTCCCGGCTGGGTAGTGGGTGAGGATGGTTAGGCCTCACAGGGTGGGGGGGTTAATGGGGGAGGTTATGAAGGCCTCCCAAGTGGTGGGTGAGGGTGGGTTAACCCCTTAATGACTGTAGCGGTTAATAACCGCTATGGTGATGAAGGGGTTAGGGGACATTACATTTGATGTTTTGATTCTTGTGTATGTCTTGCAGCATCGGAGGGGGCATGGGCAGGATGAAGATGCGTATGAAGACGGCCTTCATCGTGGGTACCTGTATAAGGTAAGTGTAATATATATTGACTGTATTTATTGTAAATTATATCTATTTAAAATGGGCAAATGCAATATTATCCATATGTGGATAATAATAATTTTGCCCATTACAGTACTGTGTGTGTTAGGTGCGGGGGGGTGTTGTTTATTGGGGGCAATTGTCCCCAATAAACTTACTAATGTGCCTTAACCCCTTCATTGCCTTAGCGGCTATCCGCTAAGGTAATGAAGCTGCATTAATGTAAATTTTAATAATAGTGTGCGGGAGCAGGGGGTCCCCTGAGCTGAACCGCATTGATTTCTGCCTCAGAGACCCCCTGCTTCCCGAGTTACAGGCCCCGGTTTGGGGCATCGGTGCCAGTGTGGACGCCATCTTTATAGAGCCCACGTCACGTCTTGGACGCTATAAAGATGGCGGCGACACTGGCACCCGATGCCCCATACCGGGGCCTGTAACTCGGGAAGCAGGGTGTCTCTGAGGCAGAAATCAATGCGGTTCAGCTCAGGGGACCCCCTGCTCCTGCACACTATTATTAAAAAAACATTAAAGCAGCTTCATTACCATAGCGGCTATCCGCTACGGTAATGAATTATTGTTTATTGTTATGTGTGTTTTAATACTAGTGTAGATGTGCAGAGGGGACTCCTGAGCTGAACCGCATTGGTTTCAGCCTCAAGGACCCCCTACTTCAGGAGATATAGGCCCCTTCATGGGGTGCCGGTATCCCCTGCAGAATTGAAATGTCCCGGTCACGTGACGCGGGAGCTTTAAAGTGCAGGGGATACCGGCACCCCATAACGGGGCCTGTATCTCCTGAAGTAGGAGGTCCTCTGACCTGAAACCAATGCGATTCAGGTCCTGAGACCCCCTGCTCATGTACACTATTATTAAAATGTATTTATTTAGTGTACTATCGCCTGTAACAGTCTTGCATGGAGATGGCAAATCTCCATGCAAATGTTACATGCGGCTAGCGTACGTAAAGGTTAAGAACGCTAGCAGGGGGGAAAAAAAGCAACACGTACGCTGTGGGTGTTCTGAGCTATTTTGAGCAGGTACGTTAAAAAATGGGTTCAAGGCCTTAGTGAATCGCGTCCCCGGCCTTACTTTTTAACGAACCTGCTTTTTTGCAAAATCAGAACGCAAAGCCATTGAGCTTAGTGCATAGCCCCCATAGAGTGCAATTAGTGGAGGATTCTTTCGGATCTTCTTCTTGATCTCACCCTGTATATTAAACATTATGCAAACCTCACACAAAAAAACCTAATTTTGGCACAAACTGTGCTCTCATTTGCTATAGTAGTTTCAAAGATTCTGGCACAAAATTCATGTTCACATGCTGCTGACACAGTTGTAACAAGGTGTGGGAAGCATAAAGCAATCTGTTATCCAAGCTGACACAAGGATAACTAAAACTGCATCATAGAAGCATTCCACAAAATATATTTTTTTTTAATAGTTAGGAAGTATGGGGTTTCCTAGAGGTGAACCGCGTTAATTTCAGCTCCGTGGACCCACTGCTTCCTGAGATACTTATCTCTGTAGGTGCTGCCAGTACTTCCTGATTCTTAAATCCCCCGCAATTTAAAACTCTATTTTGTTCCCATGGAGCACATTATGAGGTAAGAATCTCGGGAAGCAGGGGGTCAATAGAGCTAAAATGAATGGAACCACACAGTTAAAAGGACAGTATCAGCTTTCTCTGAATAAAAACAGTCCCATATGGATTAATAAAGTAGAGAGTGTAGGAAGTAGGCAGTGAATCTCTAAATCTACTAATTCTACTAAATCCTTCAAATATACAGTAACAGGTCAGTTTGATTTGTATCATAAGTCTTAGCATTATTTTGGAACCCAAACAAAACATATTTTTATAACTCCTTTTGGATATATGTGACTTTGATTACATTTTTTGTAGCGCTCAGTCTCAATCGTGTACAGTAATTTCCCAATAACAGATCTCAAGAAATTGCTCTTTAAAAGGAGATTTCCCACTTGGAGGGCACACATTAAAAAAAGCCTTTCATACTTTAAATTGCCTTCTTTCGATATATTATATTACCTTTAAGTTTTGTTTGTGAACGTTTGATTTTATTTGGGACCTACAGTATGTATTGCTCCTCTTATCTGTTAACACTTGTTATTCTCCTTTATCTTTTTTGGTTAATTGCAACATAATTAGTTTATACAAATTAACAGAGGAACAAGTAAATGGATCAACTCTTTGTCTATAAAAGTATTTACCTGTTTACCACAGAAGAGATTAGATAAAAATGATAAAAACACGATGTATATTATGGAGAAATAAATTATAATTATTTTTTTTCATTCTCATATGTTATACAAAGATACACTTTACCGTCAGTACACTGATCAAACATGACAATGCTAATTTGTTAACTTTGGTACTAGAGGAACACCCCATTAAAACACATTGTCCCCCTTTGGTTGTTCCCCTTAAGCACATAGGGCCTCATGCAGTAAGCCCCGATAAGGCTTTTTCGGCATTTTATAGCCGTTTTTTGCCCTCCTGATTCAGTAAGCCCCGATAAGTGGGAATTATCGGCAACTTTTCTGCCGAAAAAAAAAAATTCGCCACCCGGCTGCCGATAAGCCACTTATCGGGACTTTTTTTTCCCGCCTGAATTCAGTAAGCCCCGATCAGCTTTTCGGTGCTGATCGGCAGGCCAGATTGGAGATTTTATGGCCAATCCAGCCCGCCAACTAAAGTTGGCAACTTGCTGAAGGAGAAGCATCGGCAAGGGCGACACTTAGAAAAAATCAGCCCTTTTTCCTGCCTGTGATTGATGCCGGGGGTCTCCGGAGCTGATACCCGCACCGGAGCCCCCCGGCATGCATCCGAGGCAGGAAAAAGGCATTTAAAAGCCACTTCATTACCTTAGCGGCTAACCGCTAAGGCAATGAAGGGGTTAACCCACCGTGGCAGCGTTATTGTGGGTAGCGGGGATGGGTGAGGGGGGTATTTGGCCCTGGGTGTGAGTTTAGGACTTGCGGGGGGGTTGCGTGGGCACTTATTTCCTTCACGACCGTAGCAGTTAATACCGCTACGGTCCTGAAGGGGATAAGGCCTCCCGCTACCAACCCGCAAGCCCTAAACTACCACCGTTGGGGCTAATACCCCTTTCAACCACCCCCACTAGCCACAATATTAAAATAATTACACACCCCAGCCCCACAATAACTACATAAATAAATAATTAAAGAAATATATATATATATATATATATATATAAACCCAACAACACCTATACCCCCCTAACATACTGTATAGTAATGGGTACAATGACTATTATCCACAAAAGGATAATAGTGCAGTTGTCCATTTACAATACAACACACCAATAAAGACATTAAATACATGTAGCACTCACCCATGTGCGGCTGCCACGATGAAGGCCATCCTCATCTTCATCCTGCCCATGCCCCATCCGCTTCTGCAAAACAGACACAATAATTAAAACATTCTATGTAATGTCCCCTAACCCCTTAATCACCATAACGGTTATTAACCGCTACAGTCATTAAGGGGTTAACCCACCATCACCCACATACCCTCTCCCACTAACCCCCCCAACCCTGAGGCCCAACCACCCTCACCCACTATCCACAGGGGAGTACTACCAAATACCCTTGGGGCCTATACCCCCTCCCCCAGCACATACAGTACAATAATGAGCCAAATAAATATTATCCACATAGGTATAATACATTATTTGGCCATTATTAAACACATTCAATACCGTAAAAATGTAAAGAAAATTGTACTAACCTCATCAATAAGAAGTCTCCATCGCCAGCATCATCCTTGGGGTCCGTTGCCAACATTATAAATAGCCACAACATTTGAATATCATTAACATAACACTGAACCCTTAATCACCTTATCGGGTACTAACCTGAAAGGTAATTAAGGGGTGAAGCCATCCTGCAATGCCTACAACAGTTATGCATAACATCCTCAGTGAAATAAATACCCATTGCCTAACCAAATTCCATTTAATCATTCAATCTGTAGGCTCACATGCCTCATAAAACATTGCATTTACAGTGTATACATGTAGCATAACATGTAAACTGCATGTACACGCTGCAAATCAATGTTAACAATACAATAATCCCACTCAAATCGCCATACATCACAAGAAGTATATTATTTAATCCAATAAACTCACCATCAATGAATTAACACACATCAATTACATCCCTAAACAATTAAAATACCATCCATACCAATTACACAATGAACTTAAGCTATCCTAACAGAGAACCACTTCAAAACATAGAAAAAAGTACACCAACAATTACAATATACTAAAGCAAGGCTTTCCATAACCTACTGTACGGCCTAGAAGCCCAAAACTTACATCTCTCTAATAATAAAATACATTTACCACACATCAATGCATAGCCACAATGATTAACAATACAGAATATCAAGCTTTAACAACAGTATCATTTATTACCCTGTATATATATATATGTAGACATACATACATACATACATACAGTGGCAACAAATGATATGCATTTTAAAAAATGAACACATGAAAAAGCAACAAAAAACAGTTACATTCAATACATTTCTTTCTTAAACTTACCATTACTTGCCCCCACCGACTCCCGTTGATCAGCTTACTCACGAACCAATCCACGACACCATCCACGACACCATCCACGACACAATCCAGGAACAGGAAACCATGAAAGAAAAAAACATTACAAATTAAACATTAAAATAATACAACATGACAATCAAGGGTTGTACTAGTTTTATTCTTAGTGAATCTGTATTAAAATACCTTGTTCCGGGGTCTTCTTGACGTCCGGTGCCACGCCCTGGTCTTCAATCTTCAGGAGGAGGTCCTTCCTCCTCGGCGTCTGGCTTCAAAATGAGACGACATAGGCTTTTATAGGCCTATGACGTCACATTTGTCGTCATATGGTTCCCACGGCCCTGATTGGGCCATGAAAACCATGTGTTTTGGCCGATGTGAAAAAATTTGATGACGTCACTTAAAGGCAATGCCAGCACAGCCAATCAGAATGGCTTTGCTGCAATTGCCTTTAAGAAAACGTCATGAAATGACACATGGCCGGACTCACATGGTAAGCCAGCCAATCAGAGCGTGGGAACTCCATCCCTACTCTGATTGGTTCAAGTACCATGTGAGTCCGGCCATGTGTCATTTAATGACGTTTTCTTAAAGGCAATAGCAGCAAAGCCATTCTGATTGGCTGTGCTGGCATTACCTTTAAGTGACGTCATCAAATTTTTTCACATCGGCCAAAACACATGGTTTTCACGGCCCAATCAGGGCCGTGGGAACCATATGACGACAAATGTGACGTCATAGGCCTATAAAAGCCTATGTCGTCTCATTTTGAAGCCAGACGCCGAAGAGGAAGGACCTCCTCCTGAAGATTGAAGACCAGGGCGTGGCACCGGACGTCAAGAAGACCCCGGAACAAGGTATTTTAATACAGATTCACTAAGAATAAAACTAGTACAACCCTTGATTGTCATGTTTTATTATTTTAATGTTTAATTTGTTATGTTTTTTTCTTTTATGGGTTCCTGTTCCTGGATCGTGTCGTCGATTGTTTCGTGGATTTCTTCGTGGCTTGGTTCCTGGATTGGTTCCTGCACTTGTTCTTGGATTGGTTCCTGGTTTGGTTCGTGGATTTGTTCCTGGATTGTGTCGTGGATGGTGTCGTGGATTGGTTCGTGAGTAAGCTGATCAACGGGAGTCGGTGGGGGCAAGTAATGGTAAGTTAAATAAAGAAATGTACTTAATGTAACTGTTTTATTTGTTGCTTTTTCATGTTTTCATTTTTTATAATGCATATCATTTCTTCCCACTGTATGTATGTCTGTATGTATGTGTACAGATATATATACAGGGTAAGAAATGATAGTGTTGTTAAAGCTTCTTATTCTGTATTGTTAATCATTGTGGCTATGCATTGATGTGTGGTAAATGTATTTTATTATTAGAGAGATGTAAGTTTTGGGCTTCTAGGCCGTACAGTAGGTTATGGAAAGCCTTGCTTTAGTATATTGTAATTGTTGGTGTACTTTTTTCTATGTTTTGAAGTGGTTCTCTGTTAGAATAGCTTTAGTTCATTGTGTAATTGGTATGGATGGTATTTTAATTGTTTAGGGATGTAATTGATGTGTGTTAATTCATTGATGGTGAGTTTATTGGATTAAATAATATACTTCTTGTGATGTATGGCGATTTGAGTGGGATTATTGTATTGTTAACATTGATTTGCAGCGTGTACATGCAGTTTACATGTTATGCTACATGTATACACTGTAAATGCAATGTTTTATGAGGCATGTGAGCCTACAGATTGAATGATTAAATGGAATTTGGTTAGGCAATGGGTATTTATTTCACTGAGGATGTTATGCATAACTGTTGTAGGCATTGCAGGATGGCTTCACCCCTTAATTACCTTTCAGGTTAGTACCCAATAAGGTGATTAAGGGGTTCAGTGTTATGTTAATGATATTCAAATGTTGTGGCTATTTATAATGTTGGCAACGGACCCCAAGGATGATGCTGGCGACGGAGACTTCTTATTGATGAGGTTAGTACAATTTTCTTTACATTTTTACGGTATTGAATGTGTTTAATAATGGCCAAATAATGTATTATACCTATGTGGATAATAGTTATTTGGCTCATTATTGTACTGTATGTGCTGGGGGAGGGGGTATTAGGCCCAAGGGTATTTGGTAGGACTCCCCTGTGGGTATTGGGTGAGGGTGGTTGGGGGGCTTTGTGGGGGAGGGTATGTGGGTGATGGTGGCTTAACCCCTTAATAACTGTAGCGGTTAATAACCGCTATGGTGATGAAGGGGTTAGGGGACATTAATTTGGATGTTGTAATTCTTGTGTTTGTTTTGCAGAAGCGGATGGGGCATGGGCAGGATGAAGATGAGGATGGCCTTCATCGTGGCAGTGGGACATGGGTGAGTGCTATATGTATTTAAAGTCTTTATTGTTGTGTATGTATTTTAAATGGACAACTGCACTATTATCCATTTGTGGATAATAGTCATTCTGCCCATTACTATACTGTATGTTGTGTATTGCTGCTATGTTTATTGGGGGCATTTTTCCCCAATAAACATGCTACTATGCGTTAACCCCTTCATTGCCTTAGCGGCTATCCGCTATGGTAATGAAGCAGCATTAATGTATTTTAATAATATTGTGCGGAAGCAGGAGGCCCCCTGAGCTGAAGCGCATTTATTTGTGGCTCAGAGACCCCCTGCCTCCCGAGTTACAGGCCCCGGTTTGGGCCATCGGTTACAGTGTGGACGCCATGTTTATTGCGGGGACGCTATAAACATGGCGGCGACGCTGCCACCCGATGACACATACCGGGGCCTGTAACTCGGGAAGCAGGGGGTCCCTGCTCCACAAAGCAATGCGGTTCAGCTCAGGGGATCCCCTGCTCACTGTACAATATAATTAAAAAGACATTCATGCTGCTTCATTACCGTTGCACATAGCCGCCAAGGTAAGGAACGAGTCTTTATTGATGTGTGTGTGTTTTATTTATACTGTACATGTGCAGAGGGTCTCCGGAGCAGAACCGCGTTGGTTTGAGGTCCGGGGACCCCCTGCCCCCCGAGATACAGGCCCCTTTATGGGGTGCCGGTATCCCTCTGGTTTGTTTACAGGTCGCGGTCACGTGATCGGGACCTTTAAACGCCGAGGGATACCGGCACCTCATAAAGGGGCCTGTATCTCGGGGGGCAGGGGGTCCCCGGACCTCAAACCAACGCGGTTCAGCTCCGAAGACCCCCTGCACATGTACACTATGAGTAAAAGTTGTTTTTAAATACTTTTTTTGGTGCCGATGTTTGCGCTGAGAGAGCGGCTTCTCTCTCTCAGCTGCAAACATCTATCGGCACCAAAGGCTTATCGGGAGCCTTATCGGGAGCCAGGCTTTATCGCCACAGCTCATCGGCAGCTTTGCTTTTGCAGTGCTTCGGCAGGGATCGGAAGGATTCGGCCCTTACTGAATACTGCGAGGGCAAATCGCCCAAAAAAAGCCTTTTCGCAATTGGTGCCGAAAATTTTGTATCGGGGCTTACTGCATGAGGCCCATAGTCCCTAAGCATAGGGAAAAACCCTAACTTTAACATTTTATTTTTCCTTCTTCTGCTTAGAGCCCCATTCATTACACTTCGATATATTTCGGCTTTGACTTTGGCAAAAAAATATCAGACCTCTTCATCCCCCCGAAAAATGAAATTAAAGATCTGTACATTTTGGGGGTGGAGAGGCAGCTACGAAAATAGGAAAAGATGGCTAATAGGACGGCAGCCCACTGGACAAATAAAACATAAACATTACATATCTAATATTATTGAATTAAAAAGTACAATATACATTGTGTCAATAACCCTTGAATGTCAATGAGTCTACACTGGCGACACACTTTATTCGAGCTCGGCTAGTCCCACGAATTCGGGTATACCCGGGTGTATTGAGGTTTGTGACTGTTTTCTGCCCGAGTGCATTGAGTTATTTTCCGGCAGGGATTGAAGCATTTTATTCCCGTTGGCTGCAATACTGCACAGTACATATATATATACTGCATTACAATTCATGAATTTATGCCATCTGGTAGACACGCGAAGCATTGCAGCCTATTAAATCCTAATCATTATCATTTAACAGATCAGCCGCCCATCAGCCAGGCATGAACCCAGGCTGGGAAGGCAAATGCAACGGGGCTTGTCAGAGGTGAGGAGCGGCGCATTCCAGGTATCTGCCAGGTACATACCGGGTATTTGCTCGAATAAAGTGTGTCGGTGCAGTACCTAGACCTGATGATCAGAGGAGTTGAATTTGCCTTGTGGTAACCACTCATCCTACTGACGTAGGAATTGTTTCCATGTGGCGTTATGTCCTAAATGCACTATGTCTTTGGTGGGACACGGGTGGCCGGGAGCTGCATGCAGCCTGCAGCTCCCAACCACTGGCCATTGCAGCTGCCCGTTCTCCCTTTCTCCTAAGTGCAGCGAAGTGAATATGCTCCCTCTGCTAATGCGAATAACTAGAGTACTTCCCAGTGTAGGACGAGGAGTGGGACAGTATTCATCAGTGTGTCTGCATTAAGAGGCTGCGTGGAGGTGGCAGGGAGAAGCTCCTACTCATAGCTGCAATGTTGCTTCTGCCTGTGTACCATGAGTACAGTTGTGTGAAAAGAAAGTACACCCTCTTTGAATTCTATGGTTTTACATATCAGGACATAATAACAATCACCTGTTCCATAGCGGGTCTTAAAATGAGGTAAATACAACCTCAAATGAGCAACAACACATGACATATTACACCGTGTCATGATTTATTTAACAAAAATAAAGCCAAAATGGAGAAGCTATGTGTGAAAAACTAAGTACACCCTTACTGCTTCCATAGGAATTAAGATGCTAAGTAGCAGACAGGTGCTGCTAATCAAGAGCATGCAATGGTTAGTTTCTATATGTAGCTACTGTAGTAAATATTATTAACCCCTTACTTGCCATCGCAGACATGAAGGCATGCATTATGCCTGTGTTTAGTAGACTATTGCTACTAAGGGGTTAATAATATAGTGATTTTATAGGTTTGTAAAAAAAAATTCAACTGGCCCAGGTTTTCCAATTTTGTTTTCTATATGGTGAACGCCATATAGATTGCAAAATTGAGCAACTTAGGCATGCTGGAGTAATGAAATGAAAGAACTGATCATTTACCCAATAAACTTTCTGTGGCGTTCATTGAATACAGGGAGAATATATACTTTTAAGAAGGCAGCCTTTATCAATGGTCATTTTCCATTTGACAAAAAGAACATTGCTTTTTTTTCGGGGCTGAATTAGGTATTTATTCACCCTTTATTAAAAATGGCTTTGGCACGTTAAAAAAAAAAAATTGTGAAAATATACCTGAAGTTGCCACTTGGGAGTATTTTAAATAAATTCCTTTCTTAGGAGCTTATTTTTTATTGTCTGAAGTGACATTAACTCTCCATTGAAGTCAACGGCTGCTTCAGAAAATATAGAATTCCCCTTTTTGTCGTGTATCAGGCCAATGATTTAGATCTGCGGTTCCCAACCTTTTTTACCCTGTGCACCCCGTTAGAAAAGATTTGTTCTGCGAACCCCTAATTAATAAATATTATTGTCTACTCATCAGACTATTGCTAACAAAATGGTTTCACTGATCCCAGACAATATAGTGTCCTGAGCTCATGAGGTGAACATCCCCCCCCCCCAGTGTGTGCTTGGGGGGGTATAGCTGTCAATCACCATGGAAGCTTCCAAAGTGACGCCCCACAATGGCTTTCCACTGTGTATATAAAGCATTGCGGGAGCAACTTTGGACGTTCCAGCTGTAATTGACAGCTATACCATGCTCGCTAAGGTAGAGTTAGGAGCCTTACAAAGTGCACAGTCCCCACACACCGGCTCAGGAACCCATTACACTGTCTAGGAACCGCTACTACATATTTTTGGGGACGAACCCCTTGGAGACAGGTCACAAACCTTTAGTGGTTCCCGAGCCTCTGTTGGGAATCACTGATATAGATGATGTCATGGGCAAGAAGAAAAAAAAATAAAAGTGAAGGAATCATTCGATTGTCAGGTTATTGCATATTTAAGGTTCCCCCTAAAAATAAATTGCTTTTTTTGTTTTAAGTGTAACCATGCTGTAAAATGGCTGCAGTCATCTCTCCTGCTGACAGTAAGGCCTGGTAAGTTATGGGCATGCCAGCAGTAATTATGGAGGTTTGCCCTCACACCCTGGTGAGGTGCCCTATGTATGGATGGGAGTGGTCACAGGCCCTGACTCCCTGGTTGGTGATGTCAGAGTTGTGTCAGCCCCCAGAGGATACATAAGGCACAGCACTGATCAAAAGTTAGTCTTCTGGGGATTAGGAGTTCAGAAGCTGTTCGGTTAGTGAAGAGGAAGTTCAGAGTCAGTACACTAAAGGACTAATGAGACTGTGACCAGGGACCTGGCACAGGTGAAGTATCCCTGCGGGGATAGGGAAACCCTACATTAGGAGGACAATACCTTTCAAAGGGAAGTACGGTGAACAATGGAGGGCTAATTACATCCATTGTGGAGGGCAGCTGGCCCACCGTACTAATAAAGATGACTCTGATAAAAGATACCGTCGTGTGTAAGTGTGGAGTGATTACACAGGGGGCTGCACCACAGAGGAGTTCCTCATCAGAATCATCCCCAAGCGGACGCCGGGATCCTGATGAGGTGGAGGCGCTGCACTGGATATAGGTAGGACTCAGCACACTACCTCAGCTGCCTGTCTGGGTTGGCAAATCCCCACACACCATCATGCGGGAGACTCAGGAGTCCTGTAGCCAACAGGTGCACCACCAGACAATCACACTGTCATGGGGACTGGTTAGACCACAGGGGCCAATATGAGATTGGGTGGGTCAGGCCAGTTCAGAAAATCCGTTACAATTGGAGGCGCTGCTGAGATAAGTAGACCTGTCAACAGGACAGGCTTTTGCTAGGCACACTGGGAAACAGGGAGAAGTGTCTGCTGCCACTCTGTGCTGCGTTGGGACGGACCTAGGGGTAGTCAGGGGGCTGATGGCGTATTGTCAGTTCGCAGGGACGACCTAGGGGCCTGAAAGTAGTTGGGGGTTTGGAGCCGGGCTATAGCTGTCCTAGTCACCTTGAGGTAGTGCTAGTTGGTAGGATGCCAGAAGGGATAGCCTGTTAACGTAGTCAGGAATCCTGGAGAGGGTCTGCGCTAGGCTAACCAAGACAGGTAGACGCCCCAGTACTGCATGGAAGCCCCAGAGTACTCTAGCCCATTCCAGACCTCTTACCGTAGGGAGCACAGACTGGGAGGAAGGAGATACAGCAGACACTGAGAGAGTGAGCCTAGCCTGAGGTAGTGCATACACGAGTCCAGCCTACATTAGGTGCACATGGTGGTGCATCAGAGAAATCTTTATTGTACCGGTGTGGTGGCTGCCCCGCAGAGAGGAGCCCCATGTATGATAACTACTACGAAGGAATGACGACCGCAAGAATGGAGCATCCGCGTGGTGCGGATAGTCCAAAATGGCGACCGGAGGCTGATGGAGAGAGCGCACATGGCGTGTGTGCGGGTGAAAAGCATGCGGAGGAAATGACTTTTACAAGCCTGCTCTGGAGTGGAGCGAAAGCTGTGGCCGCACAGTTTTGGTCCTGCCTAGGACAACGAGGCGCCACCCTGGAGGACTGTGTTGAGGACATTGCAATAGTGGCTGATGGAAAGGACTTACAAAATGGCGGCTCCCGCTTCCCTGGGAGACCGCGTGGGCCGATGGCAGACTATTCTGCAGATGCACAAGTTCCCAAGAATTGGCCAGAAGTGGCGCCAACAGGAGAGCCCCGCCCGCATGGGGGGTATGGCGCGAAAGCTGCGGCCGCGCTTTCATGGACAGTAACTCACTCAGCCCCAGTGCTGAGTCAACCACTTAGTCTGTGGGACCCTCCCCTAATATCAACCAGGGGGAGTGGTTTCCAGCTATGCCCCGTGGGTATGAATTCCGCGGGCCCAGGAGCTGGTGCGCTGGCGGCCCCATTACCAGAAGTAGTTCCGGCAGCTGAAATTGTGTGCAAGAAAGAAGGATACTTTGCACGCAAAGCAGCTGAAAGGAAGCGATTGGAGTTGGCGGCAAAAGAGAAGCCCCACCCTGTTGGGGAAAAGCGCGCGACAGCTGTGGTCGCGCCCTCTAGGACTGAAAGAGGTGCGGCCTCAATTAGAGGACATCCTATCCCATTGTGGGACCCGCCCATAATCGCTACCACTGGGGGCGGATTCCAATTGTGTCAGATGAGGGCGGAGCTAAACCAAGGAGTGGCTGACCATTCAACCCCTGTTGGTCACTCACGCGGAACCAGCTTCCAGGACAGACCAGTGTTACGATTGGCTCCCACCAAGACCATGGCCTGCTCCCCAGATGTGAACCGGATGGTTTCGACTCAGCCCTACGCAATACCCGTAGGGGTACTAGTGATCCGTGTAGGGGGCACAGAGACAGTAGTGGGCCTCTGCCTGCAATGCAAACTGCCCGGCGGCACCATGGGCACAGTGGCGCACTGTCCCCAGTGTGGCACACAGTATCTGTGGCCCATGCCCACCTTCGTGCCCATTCAGAACAATGACCCTGGGGGGAATATGGCTAGGCTGTCCGCCGAGTCCCCCGGTGCACTATGGACCAAGGGTGCGGATCCTGAGGAATGTGACGTGGTCGGTCCGGCAACCGACAGAGAGAAAAGAAGGCGGTCGCCGCGCTCGGCGACCCCAAGTACCCTAAGTGCGGATCCCTCGGATGTGGGACCCAAAGCACCAACTAGTACCTTGGTCTAGCCGGTGGCGGTGTCCGGTGTCGGGAATGGGATCAAAAGGCCACTTACCGGAAGTGACAGCGGACGGAGCCGGGTGTCACCGGTGGAGCAGAGACCGGAGAGGCGGAGCCCAGCTGTTCTCGGGACCGGCGGGTCCAGTAGCAACGGGCGACCCACACCCAACCTACGGACTGGTAAGGATAGCCCTTGTCTTTGCCAGGCTCCGATACCACCGCTAGAGGAGGAGAGGCCGCGCCAGGCCAGGACGGCGCACGTGGACGCAGAGGGACTTCCGGACCTAATCATGGAGGAAGAGATCCCGCATGGGGGTCCATCCCAAGATGGCGGCGCTTCCGACTCCAGTGATGACGGCGTTTCCGGCGGAGGTGGCGGAACCAGCGGAAGTAGAGGACACGCGCCTCAGCGATCGGGTGGTGGTTCCCGATCAACTAAGAAGAACCGGAGTAAGCAGAGACCAGAGAAGGGTGAGACGCAGTCGGCGATACCATTGTCCAGTGGTACGGGACAATCTAACCAAGGCGAACGGGTCGGAACCCCGCGGCTGCCGACTGCCTATCCCTACGCCCAACCCCACGCCCTAGATAATGCCCCTGTCCCAGTCACCTGTTCCCGGGGATCATCATCCAGTTTGGGGGTGTCGAAAGGATCTTTGGGGGTTGGTGAGAACCGGACTGGGGAAAGACTGAGCAGTTTTGATTCCGGGGAGGGCTCAAGGGGAGGAGGACCATTGGGACAGGTATCCAAGTTCCGGTGGGTGCCTGAAGAGGCGGATATACCTGCTGGGGAGGCCCCAAAACATGAGAGATGGTCCAGGCCCCGTTCTGCAGGGACCTCTGGGGTATGCTCCTGGGGAGGTACAGAAGAGGGAGACTCTCAAGAGTGGGCCAAGAAGCCTAGGGAGACCCGTTGGTGGGCGCCCTTATTTGAGGGGTACGTAGGATGGATGGACCGCACGCGGTTCTTATTAGAGAAGGATGACATAGTGGACTACTGGTGGTCTAAAGGGGAGTTCACGCCTGTCGAGAGGAAAAAGGAGATGCAATTCCGGTGGTTCATGATAAGCATAAATTAAATAGAACCCATGGGCCCTGACATATTGTCCGACCCCGTAGACCCAGATGAGCCCCTGTCCTGGGTATTACCAGGGAGAGCAGGGAGCGTCAACCTAACTAGGAGTAGTAGGGCTGAAAGGGCGATAATTGCAAAATACAAGTACTCCCATGGGTTGGAGTACCCGTACGTTCCTGAACCCCTCATGCAGGAGATTGAGGACAACAGGGACCAGTGGTTAAGGGAGACCATAGAGGAGTACATGGTCAACAAGGGGGGTGCCATTACTGGTAGTAAGGCAGAGGAAAGGATCGAGCACCTGATAAGGGTATGGAGTATCGGGCGAAGTGTGTACAAACACAAAGTAGTATACAGGCCTGAGAGGGGGTTGCCGCGTAGCTACCATGTAACTGTTCTGGACATGGGGGGTCGGGAGGTAAAGAAACCTGATCCATGGCACTACTATTAGGAGGTACTGAGTAGCATTACGCGGGCTCGTGGCTGCTGGTCAGGGCGTGCTTGGCGCCATGTGAATTGTTATGTTATAAACAGATGATGTTCTAATAATAATGTATGTTCCATTTTACAGTGCTTCCTGGCGAAAGGTACTGCAAATTTAGGTCCCAGCCGGGTCGGTGGGATTCACCAGGGGGAGAATGTAACCTAGCTGTAAAATGGCTGCAGTCATCTCTCCTGCTGACAGTAAGGCCTGGTAAGTTATGGGCATGCCAGCAGTAATTATGGAGGTTTGCCCTCACACCCTGGTGAGGTGCCCTATGTATGGATGGGAGTGGTCACAGGCTCTGACTCCCTGGTTGGTGATGTCAGAGTTGTGTCAGCCCCCAGAGGATACATAAGGCACAGCACTGATCAAAAGTTAGTCTTCTGGGGATTAAGAGTTCAGAAGCTGTTCGGTTAGTGAAAAGAAAGTTCAGAGTCAGTACACTAAAGTACTAATGAGACTGTGACCAGGGACCTGGCACAGGTGAAGTATCCCTGCGGGGATAGGGAATCCCTACATTAGGAGGACAATACCTTTCAAAGGGAAGTACGGTGAACAATGGAGGGCTAATTACATCCATTGTGGAGGGCAGCTGGCCCACCGTACTAATAAAGATGACTCTGATAAAAGATACCCTCGTGTGTAAGTGTGGAGTGATTACACAGGGGGCTGCACCACAGAGGAGTTCCTCATCAGAATCATCCCCAAGCGGACGCCGGGATACTGATGAGGTGGAGGCGCTGCACTGGATATAGGTAGGACTCAGCACACTACCTCAGCTGCCTGTCTGGGTTGGCAAATCCCCACACACCATCATGCGGGAGACTCAGGAGTCCTGTAGCCAACAGGTGCACCACCAGACAATCACACTGTAATGGGGACTGGTTAGACCACAGGGGCCAATATGAGATTGGGTGGGTCAGGCCAGTTCAGAAAATCCGTTACATAAGAATGAATACATTAGTTTCTAAAAAATTGAGTTATTATACTGGTTGTTTGAATTTAAAAATATATTATTTCTCTGATAAATTGAACTGCCTATAATATTGCTTTTGTCTCCATTATTTTGGTAATATGTTTATCTAGGAACACAGTTGGTTTGCCAAGGGAATATGCTATTTAAGCTATTAAATTGATGTATTTTAAGCATGCATCTTTTATCAGTGTAGTAAGAAATGCTGTGATTTGGTTAATGGTTTCATGTTAACTCTTATTCTGCAGCAGCCTGATAAAAAAATCCACAACTTGCATTCTGAATATATTCTGCTGCTTAGTAATAATTATTGATAATAATTCCATTGCACATTGAACGTTTTAAGGTCAAATTACCACCTGTATTAGAATACTCATTTATTCTTAAATAGTATGCATTCAATCAGTTTCACTAAACGGCACACAAGTGACATACCCTCCAACCTTACCTATTTAGTAGGTTAACTACATGTTTTCTGGTCCTGTAAGACTGGCTGTACCTATTAAACATCCAGCTCAACCCCCTTATAACGATGTGCTTGGGGTCCAAAGAATCCCATCACGTTATAAGCGGATCGCGTTAGAAATAACGTACAATTGTATGCATTGTACAATAAAGTATTTAAGATACCAATAATCGTGTTGTAAAGTATTCATAAATACAAAAATTGGGAGCCACGCTTGCATCGCGTTATAAGCGGATTCGCGTTGTAACGGATCGCGTTATACGGGTTGAGCTGTATCTTTTTTTTTTTGTCTGGTAAGCTGCATAGGTTGGGGACTTCCTTACGAATTGCTTGGAAGTACCTCTATTCAGCACCAGTAGAAGAACTGCTGATTTTAATGTGCACAATGTCGGAGGGTCTGAAGTCTAAAAATGCAAAAAAAAAAACATATTCTACATTAGCCTAATATATACATAGATTCTACATTTGCACCGCTCCTTATGGCCATTTCAGATATCCTATACAATAATAAACACCTATCAAATGAGTAATAAGGGTTTTATCTCCTAATTACAGTTTAACCTTGGACTGTTCACAGATGTGATCCGTACCCTTCTCAGAACAACGTGCCTCAGTATTTACAGGCACGTGTAGATTTGGAACACTTATGCGTCTATGTATATCAAGGCTATATCAATATAAAATATGTTACAGGATACTCTGTGTTAAAATTAATTACTCAAAAAGTAACGATAGTAGGTGACTTTTACAAATACTTGGATATTCTTCTATTGCCGTTACATTACATCCTGAAACAGAAAGTAAATACTATACAATGCAATACAATAAATACAACGTAATACTGCTCCTTATTTAATACCTAAAAGAGGAATGAGTTAACTTAATATTCTTTAAAGTTAAAGATCGTGAAAGAGGAAAAAGGGAGTGTTACCAGTGCTAATGCTAAAATTAAATGTGTAAACAATCTTATTGTGAACAGTGATTACTAATAAACTTTACATATAAAGTGAGGCAGCCTGGGCAAAAAATCTCTTTTTTCTTGTTTTTCTTGTCGTTTGTGTCTGTTTGTCCTTTTTGTGAGACTTCAATCAAGAGCTCTCTCAGGAACTGTTTGATTCCAATGACTGGAGTCTATACTTGGTCACCTATTCCCCAGGTTATTTCATTAGAGGCGCCGGTAGTGTTTATTTGTTAATATTCATTGGCAAAAATAACAACCGCTATTGAGGTCATTGGCATAGGCTTAATTTCCTGTTATTGACATATTACCTTGATGTTAACTTGCGTTAACTTGTATAATGGATCAATGGCATTACTCCTATTCAGACCCAGAAAGAGGGCTTTTTCTGGAGTGGGAAAAGAGGAGGGAACTAATGCCAGACATAAAGCTATGTTGGTTAAATCATAGCTAACACTGGGCTTATACCCATTGAGACAATGCAAGCATGGATGGGAGAATTGCCAGGCCTAACTCAATGTTACTTCCTTGCGTTAACCTTAAAGGAGTTTAGTGAATAGGGGATGATTGGATAACACCCAATTTGCATTTCAATATCACTAACGTCCGTTTTAGTTAATGCTATGCTCTTTACGGTGAGAAAACATGTCTCAATGGTAGCACTCCACAAATAACTAAATGTATAAATATAAACTGTAGATAAATTGGTGCACAGAGGCAGGTGGGACCTCTGACCCCCCAAAAGAATCATATATATATATATATATATATATATATATATATATATATATATATATATATATATATATATATATACATATATATATATATATATATATATATATATATATATATATATATATATATATATATATATATATACAAAGGGGCCCCAGCACGCAAATAGATACAATAGACAATTGTCAATTTGAATAAGTCAATAAAGGTGTATTTGGCAAAATTTGTAGCAGCTGTACAATATACCCAAATGGAGGGTCTGGAGATCACACCTCGTGAAGCAACAACTACAATAATGTGGAGGGAAGGGAGTGGTTGGGGGTGAAAAAAAGGGGGGGTGGAGGGTAACAACACTGTGACGACAAAAGGAGGAAGAAAACAGGAAAAACGTATAATACACGTAAAAAATGTAGGGTGAAAAAAGTAGGGGGGCAACGAACATTTCGGGGCCTCTGACGCCCCTTCTTCAAGCTTGTTCCCACAGAAAAATGTTCTGTGGTACTTCCCTAATTAACATCCCTCCAACACCAAAATCTCTAGATAAACAGCACATATGATTTACTAAATGTATAAACCTAGTCTAAATAACATTAAGGCAATCTAACCTGTATAGTGCAGATAATCACAACATTTGATCAAGGGAATAAGTAATATTGCAAAATCCTATAACTTGTAGAAATGTGTATATTGAGTATATTGAGATAATCACAATATGTGATGAAGGATATGCAAATAAGCAATATTGCTAAATACTTCATAGGAGGCTATTGAATTGCTAACATACAGTGCAAATTCCACCTTCTAAGGTCAAAGCCTGAGACTAACAGCTGGAGGAAAACAAGTAAGTTTAAGTGAAGCAAATAAGGCAAAACACGAATCCTCTGCTGTTGAAAACGTCTATGACTCTCCTGGGGCAGTCTGCAGTGGTCCCTGTTTGTATATATATGTCTCAATGGTATGTTAGTATCCTTAGTGAATACAGTGTTAAAATTAACGTGACAGTAACTTAACTTCACATTAGGTGGTCTAACACAGTTTATTGAATCCGGGCCTGAGGAGTGATACAAAGGTATGTCTTTATTTATATAGCGCCATTAATGTACATAGCGCTTCACAGTAGTATGAATGAAAATGATTACAAAAGGACCTGGATCCTTCGGTAAAGTCCTCTTATTTTCTTGGCTTCACTTTGGCCTGTCTTCGTATTATATTCCAAATCTTTCATCCATTTACAAAACTTCTTATTGGATTTCCAACAGTATATTAATTGATTTGCACAATGCCCTGCTGTGTAGAACCCATCAGCAGGATTGCTAAAGTACAGCTGCCTTTGAACCTTGGTACATAATGTTCCCATCATCAACATCTTGGCTTTTATGTGTTTGTGAAAGTCATTGTGAAAGCCAATGAATACACACTTGAGTGATCGTTGTTTTTTCTCTATTCTACAGGGTGGAGGATTTTCTTCACATTTTCCCTGGTATATCTGGAAGAAACCTTTGTATAGGACTCAGATCTTAATATGATGAGCTGCGGTCAAAGTGCATTAAAAAAACCTGTAAAAAAAAAACGTAGTGATCACCTGGGTTTCTTGAGCAGATTAAAGGAAAAAATTGGTAACAATGGATAATTTTACTTTCAAAACAATATGGGGTAGATCCTCCAAAAAACTGTTAAACTTGTGCTAATAATGACCATTACCAAAATCGAGAACAGATGTTATTTTTTCTCAGTTTAATGGGTATCCCCAAAGCGAATGAGAGGCAAAAATAATGTCTGTAAAAGTAGCAACGCTGTTAACGGCGATGTTTGTTGCGCAGAGACACGTTAACCAATACACTGCACATGCGCATTGGCAAAACGTTAAGACACATTACTCATGTGCATTACCAAAAGCTAATTCAATTATTGGTAGAATATGGATAACTTTGAACTTTATCCGTTATTTATAGTATCCTTCCTTCATTTGAATTGTACATTATTAGTACAATATTAATTAGTGATTGTTACTGTAGAGGTACAGTATTATAAACATTATTATACACCCATATTTAATATAGTCATGATTACAGTATGTAATAAAAATGGTGGGGGATATTATGTATTTTAATCAATCTGGCACTTCAGGGGTTATTGTTGGCTAGAAATTGTATTAAATATACATTTAAAAAAATTATGACATATCAAGACCCTTCCTATGTCTGTGCATAGAGGTTACAAAGAGGGCTTATTTGGGGCTATCACTGATGGCCCACTAAAAGTGAAATAGGTATAGTTTAGATTTAGAAGGCTGTAGACAATTGCCAGATACTGGCATGTCAGCCTCAAAGAAAATGTTACATTCTTGAAATATCCCCTGTGCATCAGAGAGAGATAACACACTACCACTTAGCTGAAGGGCTATATCAAAAATAGGATATTATTTGGTGACATCTATTCTGAAGGATAACATATAGATATTTGTAATCGTTGCAAGTAGGCAGATACAATAAGGCCAAACACTTGAGGTTTAGGAGGTTGCAAGGCATGCTTTGTAGAGTAAACTATTGAACACATTTTGCTACAATATATTTTTGTGTCAAGTGCATAGTTTTTCTTTAATAAACATAGACCTGAAACTCTGTATATTTTTCTAATAGCTTTTAACTTTGGTGGTGGAAGCAGATAGATATGATTGCAATTGAGTAAGGGGTAAATATGAACTCATTTAAAGTACAGTACATTGTGGAGGAGAAAGGTGAGTGGGCTAGTTAAGCCGTGTGTATTAACCCTGGTTGCATATTTAAGTCAGGTGCTCATGTTTGCTGTCCGTGACAGATGGTATATTAGGACGGAGTGACGGGAGATATTAGTCAATTGAGAGACCTTTGCAGAAGGTGAATAGTGGGTCAGCTAGGCAGCTGTGTATTAACCCTTGTCTCATATGCAGGTCACGAGCTCACAGGTCTACAGTACGTGATACAGTATATACCATATTAGGTCACAGAAACATATGCTACGTTCACTTTAATCACTAAAAACCAATGTGTTTCAGACATTTATATGATCCCATACTATATATCTATATATATATCTATCTATCTATTTTGTAATGAAATGGTTAAGTTCTATTGAGTACAATGCTTGTAGGCTATTCCCAGAAATAACACAATAATAATCATTGTCTGGCTAGTAACACCAGGTTTTGTTGTGACCTAATTATCGTTGCGTTACTTCCATGCACTAACATTAACAGAGGTCTGAAGATGTGTTGTTAGGTAAATGGTTCATTAGCATATGATTTGCATAAGCGTACGCCAGATGACACCTCTATACCTTCCCCCCCTATTCATTTATGTAACTGTATTTGTAAACATGTATTATTTGTCTTAACCCTGTGCCCAGGACATACTTGAAAACGAGAGGTAACTCTCAATGTATTACTTCCTGGTAAAATATCTTATAAATAAATAATAATAAACAAATATTCCTTGTTGTTTTTCCCCCTGTAAAGTGTGTACATGTATATGTCAGTCTGTCTTTTCGTTCTGTGTATGGTCAACTACAATGTTTGTACGAAGTAGATGGGTTAAAATGTTGATATATGCCAGAACATGACAAGTATTCAAAAAATGAAAAAACCCAATAAAATGTGAGTTATAACAAAAAAAAAAAAAAGAGTACGCCAGATGTCCGTTGAAAAAATTGACCTCAACACAAGGACATTGTAACGCATGGTATTTCAGCCAATCAGATCATGGGAACCAATTCCACACTCTGATTGGCTGAAATACCATGTGACGCCGGCCATCTTGGATTTAGTGACGTCAACTTAAAGGCAAATGAAGCACAGCCATTCTGATTGGCTGGCATCATTCCCTTTAAGAGACGTCATGTAAAAATAATTAATTAAAGTCGGAACATGGTTTTAACAGCCAATCAGGTGGCTGTTAACCATTTTGAGGCTAAATGTGTCACAAGCCCTATTTAAGGCTGTGATGCCTCATTTGAGCCCAAGAAGACGACGAGACAACATCGGTTGGGATTTACCATGTGGCTTTTTGGATTGACAGATGAAGATAGAAGATAAAGAAGATCAAGAAATGGTGACAGATGAAGATAGAAGAAGGTGATTAAAGAAAGAAAAAAGAAGATCTGGGTGCCTGATCCGGATCTTCATGGCGGATGGCATCGGATGCTGTTGGAGGCCTTCAAGGTACGTGAGCTTCCTGTTACCCTGGGAGTCGGAGGGCCACCGCTTCTAATAATAAGTAATATACAGTATTGAATGTTTGTAGATGTTTCTTTTTACAGGTTTTTTTCATTGGATGATTTTTTTTTAATTTTTGGGGGAGGCACATTGACTGATAATATATTAATTGGTACCACTTTAGGGTACAGATTAATACATTAATACATTATTATGACAATATTTGGGGGGCATTTGTGGCTTGGTATTGCTGTTGGTTTTTTAATGTCAGTTTCTTATGTGGATGTCATTGTTTGTTTTTTTCCTGCTTAATGCTAATAAAATGTTTGCGATTTGTGTTCGTTTTTAGTTAATGTTGTATTATGTTAGCTAATGCGTTTTATGGTTATTTCAGATATTGTTTGAATGTATTTCTTTGTCTTTTAATGTTTACATTCATTAATGTTGTAGTAATTCATTGGTCTGATTGGTTAGTGTTACTATTCATTTTGAGTTTGTTTAGTAATTAATTGGTTTGATTGGTTAATGGTTTAATTAATTCATTGTTGATGTTGTTATTGCTTGTATCTAATTGGATTAGCTGGCTACTGTTTTATTTAGTGAAGTGTGTTTTTTTGGAGTTTAGTTATGTTTTATAATTGTGTGTCTTGTGTATGAATGTATTGTAATTAGGATGCCCATTGAGTGCTATAGAGGCTTATCAGGCCCATATTATTATTATATGGGTATGATGTATCACTATACTACTCAATGGATACAGGGTGGGTATAGTCAGTCCGGGGTGGGTGCTTAGGCCTCACGGGTGGGCGAAGGGGGTATTAGCCCTAAGGATGGGTGTCTAGACCTTGCGGGTGGGTAGCGGTTGGGTTAACCCCTTTATTACCTTAGCGGTATTAACCGCTAAGGTAATGAAGGGGTTAAGTCCCCCCGCAACCCCCCCGCAAGGCCTAAACAGCCACTAAGGGCCAAATTCCCCCTTCACCCACCCTCGCTAGCCACAGTAAGCCTGGCATGGGTGTTTAACCCGTTCATTGCCTTAGCGGTTAGCCGCTAAGGTAATGAAGTTGATGTAAATGCATCGGATGCATGCCGGCGGGCTCCGGTGCTTATATTAATGGCTATCAGCTCCGGAGACCCCCGGCATCAATCCGAGGCAGGAAAAGGGCCTGATTTTTTCTAAGTCCCGACACATCGCAGGTTATCGAGGGTATCTCCCCACCAATTTACCTAAATTTTGAGGTGAATTGGATTTGGGGAGAAGATCGCCTTTTAGGGCTGCGATAGGCCGCGACAGCCGACTCGCAGGTAATAGAATCGCGCGAGTTTATGATCTTTCCGAAAATGGTCGATAAGCGGCTGATCGCCGCTCAATTGGCGATTTTCTTTTGATCATAAGATTTTGCGTCGATACAGGCCTTTATCGAGCACTTATCGAGGCTTACTGAATACGAGTAGCCATTTTGGTCGATAAGTGCTCGATAAGGGCCTTATCGAGGCTTCTGAATGAGGTCCTAAGTGTCTTATCATAAAACCTTGTATATATACACACACTCAGACCCTATTATGACGTATTTATGCTGTATCTTTAGATACTTCACATATGTATGCAGTGATACCATACAGACCTTAGTGTGCTGAGATCCCTATTTTCACCATTCATTATGACTCATTCCATAAGACTGCATTGAATCCACTATTATTTAGACATTTGATCCCTATTATTAGGGAGTCATAACATAGGATTATACCCTGATCTAGTTTTATAACCCATACCTATTATTAATATTAGCGTTGTTTTATGTTTTGTTAGTTTAGTGTCACATTATTTTACTATATACCTAATAAAGGTAACATTTTAATTCATTCACATACCCCAAGTTGAGTGCTTGATAACAGGGGCCTTTCCTGTTCTGGCCTCTTAGAGACCAGTGGTCTGTTTTATGCATTAGCCCCAGGAACCTCTTGCAACTTTCATAGACTGTAGCAAGAGCTTCTCCTTCCCCTTCCCTCATTATTAGTGGGAGTACTGTAATAGGTACTCCTGATCAGAAAAAATATATATAGGATAGACGGATATCAGTGTATCTATCTCATGTCTATCTATAAAAAATATAGGATAACGAGACCCACAGTGTAAGGACTCAAAGGGGTGGGGGGGTAAATGGTGAACCAAATATAGAAAATAGGTCCTGTGGGTAGGGGCTACCGAGGATGGTACAGACAACAATCTGTGGTGAAAAATGCTGTAATGTAGTAGTACTAAGTGTACTGTGTCCTAATGTTCAAAGGGTTATGTGCCCCTGATGAAGCAATGGTACACATAGCGAGCAGTGCAGTGAAATTCCTGTAGAACCAACAGTAGAGCACTATATAGTATATTCTCCGCGGTTCAAAAGCTGCAGGTGATAATTCCCATGGCGCTGTACCGGTGCCCAGTGATTGAACCTTAAATAATCAGATAAGAACACAGTAGGTTTCAGTTCAATCTGATTGATAGCTGCTCCGTGAGTGAGCTGTGTACAGAAGCTAAAAATGAGTATGAGACCACAACTGTGTAGCCGATTTAGAGGAAGACACAGCAATCAAGTCAGCTGTGTCAACGAGTATGTAGCTACAACTGTGTAACAAGTATTTCTAGTCTGGTTAAGTTGCAGACCAAGCAATCAATTGTATTACTATCTTGTATTATAATTATATTTCATGTAAACTACTACAGTAGGGTTGTAACTGTGTGTCACATATAAGGACCTATAAGAGTAGTGTGAGTGATCAAGTATTATTATCTAAGTAAATACTCTATATTGAAAGTGATCCATATGGAAGTACTTTAACCACTAAAGGTTATAGGTAGTAGGGTCACTGGTTGGTGTTTCCGTGTCCTGAGGGCATATATTAACGCTGTAGGCTGCAGGTATAGGACTCATAATTAAGGCTGAATAAATATACAGGGAACAGTACCCACTACGCCAGAGGTCTCCAAACTCAGTCCTCAAGGGCCACCAACAGGCCAGGTTTTATGGATATCCCTGCTTTAGCACAGGTGGCTCAATCAGTGGCTCAGTCTTCTATGCCCTAAAAGTGCTTAAGCAGTCTACAGTAATCTAACCAGTATTCACCCAGGAGACATACCACACAAATAAGCAAGGTGTGATAAAGGTAGCTCAACTGGAACAATATAAACATGGTAGTGGTTAACCATAGAACCCCTGACAGTACTCTGAAAGACCATCCAGTCTGTATTCGGAGAGAGAATGCACAGGCATTTCTGTATTTGGTTCACCATTTACCCCACTTTTGAGTCCCTACACTGTGGGTCTCGTTATCCTATATTTTTTTATAGATAGACGTGGCATACACTGATATCCGTCTAGCCTATATATTTTTTCTGATCAGGAGTTACTATTATATTTAAATAGACAGGCCGTACAGAATAACAGCACAGGTTCTCAATAGAACAGTACACCCAGTATGATCACTGTGCATCAATTCTAGTTTTAAACACCCATTATTTTAACATTCAATATTGTAATAAAAATTGGTATTAATATTATTACTAATCATCCATATAGGTGGTCGAGTGCCCATACTGGGTTTCTTTCTCTTGTCTAGTCTATGTTGTACTTAAACAAGATTCCAGCTCTACACATGCTGCTAACAGAACTACTGGAAGGTAGATAAAACAAATCTCAGCATGAAGCTACTTTAAAGGAAAGTCCTGCTGCTGTGCAATTAATAAAATAAAGAAAAACCAAACAAATAGGAAGTGGTTTTTACTTCACTACAGCCAACAATAGCCACATCTCAATCTACCAACTGGGGACATTTCTCACAATACGAAATGTTAACCTTGAAGTCTGAATTGGAAATGAGCAATTTATAAAAATGAGTAAAGCTATTAATTTTACCAGATATTTGTTTGAGTTGAACTAATGAGATATTCTAGAGATACAGAGTACTAAGGATCACAGTGTTCACAGGATCTTTGGTTATTTTTCAGAATTATCTATATATTATAATCAAAAGCTGCAAAAGTAGTTTGATTAATGTGTTGTGGTTGTTGAAACTGTATACTAACTATTGTATAAAAAATATATTCAGATGTAGCAACAGTTACTGCCTCTGTGGGCGTACAAGTTTGCAACGCCACAAGGCGGCCAGGCCGGGGCTCAATTGTGGCCAAGAAAGCCGTAAACTGCCCAGGAGGATTAACTCAGCGGTCGCCGCTTCTAAATGGGAGTAGAGGGGGTTGATGAAGGGGGAAGTTGCACTGAGGTGTGTGGTTAGGCCTCCTGGGGGGGTAGCAGGAGGGGTTAACCCCTTGATTACCTTAGCAGTTAGCCGCTAATGTAATGAAGGAGGGTAATACTGTATATGTATGGGGAGCTGGCAGCCACTCCGGCTGGGCCCTTGTGGCGTGGTGTGGGAGCTTTAAACCCGCCTACCAGCACCCACTGCAGAGATCTATATCTCCAGAAGCAGGGGGTCCCCGGAGAGGACATTAATGGGGTTCAGCTCCAGAGATCCCATGCTTCAATACAGTACATAAAAATAATAAAACAGTGGATCACTGTAAGGGGGACAGAGAGACAGAGAGACTGCATGTCTCTGGGACTCCACTGCGCAGCTATTACAGACTCCTGGGCCCGAGACGATTAACACTGATTTAATCATCCCGGCCTGCAAAATCTACTCATTTCAGCGTGTTGGTCTGCAGTCATGGAGGCAGTAAATCTTACTACATCTGTAATGCGTATTTATATGTAGCCGGGTCCCCTCTTACCTCCTGTGCCGGGGAGGGGGACAGCTTTGGGGTATCGGAGTGCCGGAGGTCCGCAGCTGTGCCGGGGTGTGGGCGCCGCCATGTTGGGTTCTCCTGCATGGGTCCTTGCATATGCGCAGTGCCAAAGTTGTGGCGGCAATATTGCCCATGGCTCCGCAAGCGACTACATGTCCCAGAAGCCTTAGGGGCTTACAGAGAAAGGATACAGTTTGGTGCGAGGAGAGCTGCGCGTCAGTCGGAGCAGGGACACCAACTGTGAAAGTACTGTCCAGGTGCCAGTGGCTCCCGGACTAGGCCAGAGCTGCCCCAAAGGCCCCAGCCCTATAGTTTGTGCTGCAGGAAGGCCCCCAGATAGGGACGCTCCCCATAGCACTTTAGAGATAGAGTGTGGCATCAGTGACCGGACGGCCATGCGGTGATCTGAGGCCTGCGGTCTGCAACAAGAACATAGGCCCCTAATAGACTTTAAGAGAGACACTCCAGCTGGAGCTCCCTTGAGAGGCGGACGGCTCTGGTAAGGAGAGAGAAGTTGGCTGACCCAGCGTCGTGGGCTCACGTTGTGGGCCCTGCTGAGTCTGGATCTTCAGTGTATCCTGGTCTGGCCTGAGACCAGGAGAGATACCACATGCACCAACGACTTCACACAGGGGTAGCGCTACTCCACACACTTTGGGTGGGCTTTGCTTTGTGGACACCAGGGTGATCAGGTGCTCAGGGCACCATGAGTACATTGGTGGAATCCCACCGGGTTGTGGACAATGGGGTGGACTTTGTGTTGGGCATATACCATCTGGGTACTGTGTTGTGGTACTGGATATTTTTACTATTATTATTTGTGTGTGTTAGTAAACTGTTATACAATACCAGTGTGTGCGTATTTCTCACTACTGTATTGGTTCCTGTGAGGGGTTATCCTGCAGAGCTAGGATCCCTCCCAGGTGGAGGCGCTGTACAGAGGAGAGCGAGAGCTCACCCCAGGCTCCCAGCAGCAGAGGCTTAGGCCTTCTGTGAGCCACAGGTGAAGGCAGCACACGTAGTTCCCATTGTTATAGGGGTTACGTATATAAGACCTATAAACATTTTATCAAGTGAAATGTTATCAGTAAACAATATCTAAAGTAGGTTAAAGTAGATTCCTAACCATAGCTCAGCGTTAAGTTGGCTGTTGCTATCTAAGTCAGATGGAGTTCATGGAACAAGGATCCAGCCGGTTAGCAGCTGAAGGTTGGTAATTACACTAAGAAATTGTGGCCTAGAGTCATCAAACACTGTTAGAATCGAGTTAATATCGGACCTGGTAAAAACTTTGGTAAAAAAAGTTATGAACACTGCAGTAAAAATGTACCAGGTATGATATAAAAATTGTGATAGCTATGTGATAATTAACTTCACCGATAAATACTGTAGGAATTCATCACTGCTATCGGTGCAAATTGGAGAGGAATCTTACCGTATATAATTGTACCATAGGGTTATGTAATACGATATTTGATGCCTTACATATACCACAGGCACCAAAGGGTAGTCCAAAGACTACACCAACTACTCCCTTTGCCTACCTACAGTAAGAGTTAGGGCATCAGGTGTTCATTCGAAATAGACTATCAGGTGTTGGATTTGCAAAATAGAGCCATCAGGCCTTGGATGTGTTTTTTAATGGTTGGGTATCAGCTCTTTTGGGTGTAGTTCCAGCGGGGGAAGGGGTGGCCTTCAACATCGATAAATGATCTATTTATTTATTTCATTAACCCCCCTTAGAGAGCCTAGGTAGCCTTAGTGGCCCTCAAGGGGTTAAGAGCCCCCTTATACTGCATGTATTAATGCTTGTGTATATATTTTATTGATGATCGAAGCCTATATTTTTAATGTGCACCGTAAAATACAGTATGCATCATTTTAAACAGAAACAGGTTGATGACTGGCCCACTAAAAATAGCACATATTTTTGGATGGGGTTGGGTGGGGGGGGGAACACATTTTTGGCCTGTTGCAATTAGATGACTCCAGGCCTAGGTGGTTCAAATGCAGTAGCGACATGAAAACGATCTTAGGCAGAGCTTATATTATCTGCGCGGGCACGCACTCCTGCAGTCCCAGCGATCTGTGCACTTGGCTGCGGGAGATTGGGGAGGCGATGGGGAGCATGGCGGGGGCATCACGGATGCGTCACGAAGCTGGTTCGCCCTCATTGGCTGAACCAGCTAACGTGCCGCTGTCGTCATGCGGCAGCCGGCAGAAATCACAAATTCATTTAACTCCTTAAAATGCTGCCGCGTCAACGCACTACAGCGCCGCTAGGCGCCCAGGCTAACTTCAATAGCCAAACAGGGAAGATTGCCTGACGTGCGCACGCACGTAGCGACACCGGCAGCGTAGTCTGGGCCTTACTGAGCATCAAACACTGATTTTAGAGAATCTGCTCCGACATATCCTTCATTTCATCCAGGACTTTAGTGAATGGGTTTATGTCATCTTAGACTTGGTAGATTTGGGATAAAAAAATCAAATTTAAAAAAATATATATATTTTAAAGAGCAAAAACTGTACATAATACCGCGCTCCTCCCTATAGAAGTTTGCTGCAGGTAAAAAGATAGGGCTTAGATATAGAACGATTCCTGCGCTCCTACCAATTAGGCTAAAATAAAATAATAATCTCATCAAAAAGGGTATTTTGTTAAACCCTTTGGCCAAAGCATTTGTAAGTCTGCATGCAAGAGCAAAAACAATGAAGTAGATTTGATATACGTGAATATTATATGTAGATTAGGATTGCAAGCTAATTCACAGGGGTCAAAATAGGTAAAAAGATACTTAAATATATCCATAGTAAGTAATGCCTTGTTAAAATGCCTCCCACAGGGACAGATAATGAAGCAGTTTATGGGTCAGCGCATGTGATTCAACATTTATTTCCTTCAAGTCAATGGAAGTTGGATGAGTTGTGCTAACTTGTAAAGTCTAGAATAAGTCTGGCATAGAAGTACCATACAGTATGTAATTCAAAATTCATTAATGTAATTATCTGAAATAATATGCAATATTTTAATACATTCCTTACCTTTTTTTTTTTTACATTTGTTAAATGAATCACATGGAACCTAAAAGATAGGTATAAATGAAACAAAATTTTACTAAGAGATTAAGCAGCAACATTTTAACAATATGAAACATTCCCTTACATTTTAGCAATGATTGTACAAAAAGCATGTGCAGATAACCAATTCCAGATTTAGTATGCTCAATGTAAAGTGAAGTATAATGTTAATCAAAACCTGAGACGACTTGGCTTGATCAGGTTAAACACATTAAAACATTGTTTATTCCGCAAATTAAGAAATGTGCAGTTTGAACTAAAAAGACAATTAGTATTATTGGTGCATGAAATGCGGTGAAAGACCTTTGTTTTAATTAGATGTGATAATAAAAGTACTTTGATTTTTTTTTCCCTCTGACCTGCTAACTTGAGTACACTTGGGTGAATAGTCAAGTAATTATTAACACAGCAATAACAGTGGCATTTTTTTCCAGGTTTTTCTAATCCCAAATCCTGCAATTGGATACAAGAGACAATGTATGTTCTTTTACGAATTAGCATATCTGGAAAAACTTGATAAATATGGATAGCAACACCTTAAAAAAATAGATAATTTTTCAGGCAAATAGCCCTTTGTCAGGGCTTTAAGAAACATTTTTTTAAAAATCAGATTACTAGAGTACTGTACATTTTTTATTTTAATGCAGGGCAGGGAATAAGAACCTGCTTTGACTGAGCACTATGAAGTTAATTGTTGATTACCAAAATTCCAGAAAGCACTTGAGAGACTGTGTCGGTTACGTATCAAATTCTCCCAACTGCAAAACTGTGGCAAAAATGGGAAAAATAAGTTGTTGTTTTTCCCGTGTTGAAGCCAGGAAAATGTGATATATAGTCCCCGTTTGAGTATGGTGTTCACATATGCATCCAGGTTCATTTTAATGGCGTACCACTGAGTTCAAAGAGGAAGACATTGCTGACGTCTTTGAAACAACTGCTACAACGGTCTTCCAATAAGGGACAGAAAGTAAAACTGAGGCCATCAACAGCCATAATTGAGCTCATTAGCATATAGTTAACGTCTCATTATTTCAGGATAGCGCTGCGTTATATTCCAATAACGTGACAATATCAATGTCTGGGTGTTGCTATTCTATTACGTGAAATTCTCCTGGAACGCCCAAATGAAGGGGTGTAGGGTATCCATGGACTCCATCCAGTTCTTCACAACGTGTGTATCCTTCGTGCTGCTGGGCACTATCTGCGGCCTCTATTCAATATATTATTGAGCGGTTTTCCAGTGTTTGAGAAAAATAAATCAGCTTCATTCAAATGAATAGGACTAAACTGGGAATTGGCTTCAAAGCATATTGAATTAGGGGCCTATAAATTAGAGGAGAAAACAATTGTTTGTGCCCTGCTGTGTGCCTCCTGTATATATCAGGGTGGGAAATAGAACTGCCATAGCTAACAGATAATAGGATGTATTCAGGGGCGTACAGTAGCTATAGCCTTAGCAGGGGGCTCGCACTCTTGGGGGGCCCGCACTCTTGGGGGGCCCGCTCTCTTCCCACCCACCCCCTTCGGCAGCCCATCGCTCTCTTCAAACAGCCAGGGGGAGATGGTATGCGGCGGCGGCGGGCCCCCGGCTTTAAACAGAAGTTGGCAGAGAAATCAGCAGTTGTTATACAGCAGAGCAAGGGAGGAGCAGGAAACACCGGAAGTAAGAAAGACTTCCGGGTCAGACCACTAGAGCGCCCTCCTCCCCTGCTGTCCTGCTCTGCCTATGTAACAGCTGCTGATTCCTCTGCCGGCTTCTGTTTAACGCCGGACCACCCACAGGTAGGCATGGAGAGAGGTGATAATGGTGTGGGGAGAGAGGTGATGATGGTGGGGGGAGATAGGTGATGATGGTGGGGGATCGGAGAGTTGATGATGGTGGGGGAGATGTGATGATGGTGGGGGAGATGTGATGATGGTGGGAGAAAGGAGGAGGAAGGGGAGAGATGAGGAGGGGATGAGATGAGGGGGATAGATGAGGAGAGGGAGAGATGATGATCATGATCGGTAGGAGGAGAGATGAGGAGGGATGGTGAGAGAGAGGATCAGGGAGAGGATTGGGGAGGGAGAGGATTGGGGAGGGAGAAAAAAAATTGCAGGCCGTATTAATATTAATGGGGCCCTGAAACAAATGTTTGCCCGGGGGCACGCACATGTCTACCTATGCCACTGGTTGTATACCAAAGATGTGCTTAATGAACACATTCTAAATAGTGTGAAGATTTTTAATGGAGGAAGCAAACAGGAGCCTTGTACTGTATGTAAGAAAAAACTTACTCTGTATTTATAACATTAGAGCAGGCATAAGCATGACTGTCACGCTGCGCTCACCACAAACAGGACTGAAGACCGCGGGGCTGAGGTGGGGATGGAAAGACACCGACCCACAACCACGCAGTCCGGTCCGGAATGCGTAGTCCAAGTTGTACAGCGTAGTAGGCTTGGAGAGGTCAGGGTAGTAAGGGTACTTGCCGTAGTTCTGGGTTGGAGAGTGGAGGATGGTAGATTTCCGTAGCCAAGGTCCAGGGTCAGAGAAGGTAGAATGGTCAAGGTTCGAAGCTGGGGTCAAAGCGTAGGAGAGTGTAGGAATTCGAAGAACAGCCAAAGGTCAGGACAGGAGAGAACAGGACAGGTAAAGGCCAAGCAGGGATCAAGACACAACGAAACAGCAGCAGTGAGCACAATGCATAAACAGGGGATTATGCTCAGCAAGGAAGGACAGATAGGAGTAGGTATATATGGAGGAAGGATCCAATTACCTAGCTGGGGTGTGATTCGGTCCTCCAATAGCGTCAGGGAGGTAATTAGCTGAAACAGCCTACAGGTCAGGCTTCCCTGGTAACTAATTGGGTGCCGGGCGACTCGCGCGCGTGTGCGATGCGCGGTGCGGAGCGCTGACGTCACGCGGACGTGCGGCTGAGATTCTTCCCCGTGGGAGGCGCTGACGGCTTCCATCAGAGCATGCGCTCACCGGCTTGGCAGTGCGTGGGCGCGTGGCTCTGCCGTGTGACGCGTCAGCCGGGCGCGTTCTGGTAGGGGTTGCGGCGGCTGTTACAGTGACGTTTCTAGACAAGTTATCCTTTCTTCAGACCATACACCTATGGGAGGGAAGAACATGCTAAAGCATAGCCCATTTTAGTGAATATGGGCCATATGAATGTACTCAACATTATTTTAAAAGATTAAATCTCAAGGTGCAATAAAGTCACCACTTTCAAATAAAATGTGAGGTCACTGAAAACTGCACTATTTACATGCCTAATAAATAGGATCCTGCAATAATAGCTCAGTATAGAGCTCATTCAATGTAGTTATTGCTATTTAGTGAATTTGCCATTTAGATATGACACAGAAAAAGATAATTAAAGCAGAAATCTATGATGGCAGTTCATATTTAATCATAATAGTACTACAGGTTCATTTGTTTTTGCTATTTAAAAAAATTAAATAATGTACAATACAATACTCCCACTCTACAATATTACAGCAAGCGTTAAACCAGCCTTCAGCACTGCAAAATATGCTAAAAAATGTAACGTCTGCAGTCTTTAAGTTGTATTGAAAGCAGAATGCATTTCCTGTACAATGTTCAGTACTGTATGAATTGGTATGTTCAGTAAAATTGTCATAAATGCAGTATATGGAACATCAAGAACTCTCACTTCCATTCCAAAGCACACTAACTTATATTTGAATTTGATTACATTTGTCTGCATAAAAAAAAAATGAATCAAATGTAATATTTCATAAGAACCATGTATTATATTAATACCCTAGTAGCTCACACTTCACCGAGAGATTTCAGCAGCTTGGCTCCCGTATTCCTGATATAACATTGACAGGTTTTGTTTAAAAGTGTGGGTGTTTCCAGACTTCTTTGGCCTTCTAACATGCTAAACACAAAGTCGAATATCTTACAACTGAGCTTCTTTACAGAGAAAATATTTTTCAAGTCCTTTTTTCAGGCATATTGCCACCATGTGCATCATTATCTAGCCATTCCAATAATATGAAACAAAAGTTAAATAAGATCATTAAAAGACTACCCATCCAGCAAGTAAAACAATTTTATTTATCCTGGAAAATTCACCTAAAAATAGAAGGCAAGTAAGAAAACAGCATCCTTAAACAAAGCGCAGTTACTGCGTACATGGTTTGATATACATTAGCATGTTTGGATGCTTCTACTATACAATAAGTCAATATGATCATGGATAAAACAGTTACAATATCATAGTTAAGTAATTACAATATACTGAAATTGCTTAAATGAGTTTTTACCTTTTGTTAATGAGCCATTTTCCGGTTTCCAACACCCTGAGTTCTTCTTTCTGTGTTATAATGTTCTCGGTCGTCCTGTACATAATTGTTTTGTGTGGGAAAATAATAATGTGGGGTGGGCTTTGCACTGACTGTCCAAAATAATACCACACCATAATAAGGTCAGCGTTGTACAATTCATTATTTTAATATCTCTGAGATAGTTGTTTGAATTAAGTCAGGAAATGGCCGTTGTGAATAAAACAGAGTGAATATCTCCACTGTTAAGCTATAAGAAAAGAAAACAGTAGATACAAGGAAAGCAACAGATGAAAGCACTCTCACTTTGTACAATGTACACGAAAGAATAATCCTCTTTAATCCATTGCCAAGTCTTCAATTTCCAGCTGAGAACACTGAAATGGAATCCTATAGAAACAGACTACCCCGGCAAACTACATTCCCACAAGTGATGACAAACATTTTCAATACCCATTTGAAACAGAGCCTATATTTTCAATATTGAGCGTTAACATTCAAAAGTAGCTCATCGATGCAAAAGTGGGTGAAAATTGAGCTTTGTAATGCTATAGCTGCACAAGGTTGCCGAGAAAAAAAAAGTCTGTTTCTATAAAGTCGTGTAATTGCTCATTTGCATCTACTGTTTATGTCGTCCTGTGTAGTGGCTGAAAAGCCAATGCAGAGAGAAATCCCCTGGCGTATAAAGACTTCTTTCAAAGATAAAAAAATAGGGGAGAAAAAACAATTCAGCCAAAAGGATCTGTAGACATTTGTTCATCAGTATAATATTATAGATCCCAAAGTAGAACTCTTTATAATAATATTGCATGTTGTACTTAATTAAGGGGTTTATGCATGCACACAGAAAAAAAAGTGTATTTTGATGCACTGCTCCATTTCTTGCAGCACAGCTGCATCATATGTAAAAGAAAAGAACAATAATTAAAAAAAATACACTTTGTTTCAACTGAGTGGATCTGGTGGATTTTGACACACACAAAAAAAGAACAAAACAATGTTACACATAGACAGAATTTAACACATCTCTTTACCTCCGGAGCTCCTCCTACTGACACTTTCCAAGTTGCAAGCTGTTGCAGACGAGGCAACATTGGAGCAAAGTACTTTGACACTGATGCAGGATGGAAATGCCTCAGTTTTGCTCCAAATTTGCCTTAATAGACTCCTATGTTTATAAAACAGTAAAAAAAAATGTGGTGGTATATGGGGGTGAATCGTGAGATGGAGCATGAAGAGCATTCATTTATGAACCTGACACACACACACCCACGGACTCATCCAAATTGTATTTCTATTTGAAACAAATCTCACAAACTGCACTAAATCGTTACAAACCAAAACAGTTGTTGCATGTCTTTGCTGATGATGAAATTCCCACATACATTACTGATTTGTTCCTGTGTCTTTTTCAGCCTCTGTAATTCGGGAGTATCAGTCACAATGCTGAAACCTCTTCCCTTGCTGTCTTCAAAGTCTTTCTTGTATTTTACCTGCACAAAAAGAAAACACATTCATACTCTTGAAGATATAGAAAACTCAGTAAATTCTGCATGATTGCATTATTTAGAAAACAATGGAAGACCATATGCTCAACCTTAGTACTCCAAAATTGAAATATGTAAGGGGTGCATGGGAAATATATAGTAGCAACACCAAATGGTCAAGAGGACCATACAAAGAAACCCCAAATATTTCACTCTACCTTAAATAATGGTAGTAATATAAAACACTAATGTTCTTAAATAAGTGTTTAGTAAAAAATCCAGGAGGGGTAATTCCATTCTGTGTTGACGACGACATTTATATACTCATAACAAGCATCATGCAATAATCATTGGATTTGTTACTAAACACTTATTTAAGAACATTACTGTTTTATATTACTACCATTATTTAAGGTAGAGTGCAAATATTTGGGGTTTCTTTGTATGGTTCTCTTGACCATTTGGTGATTGCATTATTTTTAAGGTTATTATTTTTTGTGTGCTAAGGCTAACTCATTGTTCAATAACTAAATGTGAAGACTTTGCAACTGTAGTTTAATCATATTTACAATTCATATTTCTGTATGTGGTAAATATAAAAAAATATTTCACCGAAGCAGAAAATGTAAAGTAGCTCAGTAGAGGTATTTTGGCGCACCTTTTTAATTTCTACACATAGCTCCAACATTTTGTACATTTTGTAAATATTTCCCCCTCCCCCAAATAAAAAGTTGTTAGAATTCACAAAAAGCCTTCGCACCAACACCTTTTGCTTTGTACACAATAGTAAAATAGAATCACAAATGTTCAAATTCCTTAAAATAAAAATATCACTTGTGAGCACATTCACGTCTCAAACTAGTCTGCAACCCTGCCTTTCCCCATTGTCTCTTAGCATACAATGACCAACAATACTAATAGTTCCAGCACGCTATGACTGTAGGAAAAGTATGCAACAAGTGGGAAATGCCAAATCAGATAAGCATTTAATAAATGCACAAGTTAAATACAAGGAGCAAAGTGACACCAACACAATAGAATAAAGCACACTAAAAAATAGCAAAAAAATGGTAGAGTGGGGGAGTGGAGAGAAAAAAGGCGGGGGGCACAAAAATGGGGGATAAACAGGGGGGCAACGTTTCGGGACAGACCCCTTCATCAGGCCCGTTCCGCCTTTTCCCTAAAGGAACAAGAGGTACTTCCCCTACCCCAATACCCCAAAAACAATCAACAAAATAAGCCCTAGATAACTTAAGCAAAAAAGATAATCTAACAAGCAAAAAATGCTACGGTACACTGTAAAGGTAGCAGAACAAGAGAATATGTGGTGATTACAAAAAATAGTTCAAGATCAAACCACAGGGTATGGAACAGCAATTGTAGTCTCTACCTCTCTCCTCTCCTGCTGCAAATGCAGCTGCTGAAGCATACAATGCTTCCAATGAAGCCAGGGATTCTGGTTAATGACAAATGAGCACTAACAATATGTCCCATTTTGCTTCTTGCCCATTTTAACATGGACCCCTACAAGCTTATGCATGCCGTATTACTGGGATTTTTTTTAGCATAGCCTGGGTTATAGCCGTTTCCACCTTTTAGGGTTTCATCAGTGTGAAGTTGGTTACCAGCTGTGCTACAGTATGCAAAGCTGGAAGGGGCTACAACTAGACACAAAGTAAGTTGTGGTGATTAAAAAAGTGGCAAAAACCCTCCACTGTGCAGTGTACAGAATGTATAATAAACATAGGGCCTCCGGAATACAGCTTCAGAAAGTGACACCCCAAGTAAGCATTTAGAACATTGGTGGACAACAGTCTGTCCTCTGGAGCTTTACCAGCGGCTCCCAGTCCCTGGCTGACCCAGCAGCCTGGTCTCCCCAGCAGGGCCAGCTTTAGGGCAAGGTGAGCAAAGTGGTTGCCGTGGGCCTCACGCTCCCTCCTACTGCTAGCGCCGGGATCCAACTTCTGCCCAACCGGAGGGAGCGCGGGGGTCCTCAGACTGGCAGGATCGCCTCTCACTCCAAAGTAAGTGTGTGTATTGTATTGTATGTCTTTATTTATATAGCGCCATTAATGTACATAGCGCTTCACAGTGGTAATACATGTGGTAATCTAATAAATAACAGATAATATAAATAACAGATCATGGGAATAAGTGCTTCAGACATAAAAGTAACATTAAGGAAGAGGAGTCCCTGCCCCGAGGAGCTTACAGTCTAATTGGTAGGTAGGGAGAACGTACAGAGACAGTAGGAGGGAGTTCTGGTAAGTGCGTCTGCAGGGGGCCAAGCTTTATGTAACATGTGTCCAGTATTAGCCACAGTGCTCCTCACCCCAAAGAGAGAGAGTGTGCGTGCGTGTCTGCTGCAGCGTCGTTGCCATGTCAATGCGATGTCACATGTCATAACGCCGCAACGCTAGAGGCGGAAGGCTGCTCATCAAGTTAAGTTCCCCCACCTCTACCATGGGTAGCTGCAATTGCCAGCTTGCCGCCTCGAGCCCCACACATCCCAAGGCCGGCCCTGCTCCCCACGGGGAAAGGCAGGGTTGTAGACCAGTCTGAAACATACGAATGTGGTCACAAGTGATATTTTTATTTGCTGTACACTGTATGGTGGAGGGTTTTTGTCACCTGTTACCCACCATGACTTGTTTTGTGTCTGATAATACCCATTATCAGCTTCACATTGCATGCAAAGCCAATATCCAAACTCGCACTGGTGAGACCCAAAACAGCTGTTTGTGAGTAGGGTTACTGACTATGCACTTCTTTTTAAACCCAAGATGTGCTGAAAAAGCTGTTTAATACAAAAGGCATAAACTTATAGGGTTCCATGTTAAAATGGATAATAATTAAAGAGTGACACACTCTGCTCATTTGCATGTCATTACCCAGAATCCCTGGCTGCAGTGGAAACATTGTGTGCTAAGAGATAATGGGGAAAGGTAGGGATGCTAACCTGTCTAAGACCTGTGAATGTGCTCACAAATTGTATTTTTATTTGCTGTACAGTGTATGGAAGAGGGCTTTTGCTTCTCACCACAGCTTATTTTGTGTCTAATTCCTTAAAAAAAATTGAGTGAACCTTTGCCAGGATATTAGTGCATCTTCATTCAGGCTCTTGCTATCCTATGTATTAGGGCCTCCATCATACAGCTGCAGAAAGTGGCACCACAAGTAAGAGCTTACAATATTGGTGGGAAACAGCCAGTTTCTCCTGCGGCCCCCCAGTTTCTGGCTCAACGAGCAGCCTGCTCTCCCTCTCTCCCCAGTGCAGAAGGTGCGGCGATGGTGCTGGCATGGATCACAGCTTCTTCCCAATTCCTCTGCTGCCTAATAACAGTGCCCTGATAAATTCTTTCCAACTCCTCTTCTGTGCTAATAACTAGTTCTCAGTGTACGAAGAAGAGTGGGACGGTAATCACCAGCGCGCCGGCATTAAGCAGCTGACCGGAGTGGGGGAGAAGAACCTACCAGGGGTTGCAATGTGCAATGTTCCACCTGACACCAAGAAAAGAAAACAAATATACGTGTATGTGTAATGTGTGGCCCTTTTAAGGGCTTAGGGGCCACAGATGCATCCGTTGAAGTATATCATGTGGCCTACCGCTGGCTTAGAAGATTCCCGATGCTGTATATATTGAGTTAAATTACACTTTTTAGTCATACAAAAGTCATTACAGTAGTTGATGAGGTTTTTTTTGAGTGAAACCTTTGGCAACTCTGCTTTAAATCCATATTTGAGAACTACAGCACATAAATCGTGAAAAGCTAAACGTGCCATACCATGTGGATTCTAATTTAAGAAGAATGGAATTTTAATTCATCGAACAACTTGTAAGGAAGCTTTGAGCTTAGGGAGTCTATAAAATAAGATTGTTTCGATAACAAAACATATGATGAATTAGAATTATTATATAAATGAGTAAAGCCAAGGTACCAAGACGTAATAGGCCCAGATCCACAGAGGTTCGTTAACTCAGTACGGTTATCAGAATCATTAACGGGTTTGCTGGAATGCCTCTTCGTTTTTCCTTAGGTTGTCATTTAAACTTTCTATCCTCTTTTGCTTTTCTTTTGTTCCTATGGGAAGTTATGCTAATTATTTTTCCCTTCAGTGTTGCCGTATGGGCGGCCCAGAGTGTGGTTTCTGCCACTTGGCCGTTGTCATTTTGTAATGACAATTTATAATTTGTAAACCCAATAAAATTTAAGTTTAAAAAAAAAAAAATCATTAACAGACCTGGTTTTCCCTGAGGTTAACGGATATCCACAATGCTAATTATATACAGAAACAATGGCCATTGTATATCTCAGTAGTACAGGCTTGACACAATGGGGATTACCAGGTGCAGGTGGTGAATTGACGTCATATCCGATTTTGTCTCCCATATAGTACGTTGTGTACCGAGGGACTTTACTCTTTGATAAAGCCCGTGTGCGGGTGAAACGCGTTGGAGGTCACTTGTAGGGTTATCCTATTTTTACCTTTTTTGCATATGGCCCAATAAAATGTTTTATATTATAGCACAACCTTTATTACTTCTTTTTTGCTCTGCTGTGCACCGCTGAACAACCTCCTCTCACGGGATGTTTTTTCCAGTCTTGACGCAATGTAAGTTAGCACTGCCATGTGTTAAGCCTGTCTTACCTATAGATGGCCTTACTCCCCTCCAGACCCAGAAGTATGAGTGTCGGAGGAGAGCATGCAATTTTCTGTCAACAAACTTTCCAAAGTTCAGAGAGGAGAGAGACATATCTGGAAAAGATGCTAATTTTGATCTACTAAAAAAAAAACATATGGTTATTAGCATATTTCTCAGGTACCTCAGGTGTGCTACAGTACTTCTCTCTCTCAAGAAAATGGTGAGAAAATACAAGAGCCTATAAACTCTAAAAATAGAGGGCTGAGGGATGAAAATGAGCAGCATCTCTCACTCAATATATGGAGAAAATACTGTATGTTGTGCCATATTGCAAATAGGAAAGCATGGGGGGGGCAGCAAGAGGAGAGAGGGGAGGGGGCTGAATCCAAAGAGGGAGAACCGGTGGGATATGTAGGGACCCCTAAGGAGAGATATGGAGAGGGAAGACACCTTTATAATCTGCAAATTTTCTTTTAAATCTCCTAGAAATGAATTAGAAAATGTTGATCATTATGAGGATTATGAGGATTATGGCTCAGACAAACACAAAGTAAAGTGTGTGATGTTATCCTGTCATCTATTTAAAAAAAAAAAAAGGTGTGTATAAGTATGCAAACTGTCTAAAGTTTCTAAGAGAAAAATTGGGGGCATTAAAATAATAAGTGCACAGAGCTTGATTAAAAATCAAGTGAAATCTTGCATGAATATTTTAAAATACTGAATGTGCAGATTGCAATTTAACATTCTATAATTACTAGAGGCTCTTGACAAACTTTCTGCATAACTACTGTATGATGAGTGTTAGGCAAGGCACGCCCCCCATTACATACTCATAAATGCCCTGTGCCAGGAAACTCTACTTTTAAAAGGCAAATGATTCATACCCAGTTAAATAAAATGGATGGTCATTGGAGTACAGTCATGTAAGGCATCCGCATGATCAGGAACACAGGAATTTTGGAAGAGGAAAAGGCTTGTATTGTGCATGCAACAAATCACCCTTGTATAGATTTTGCATAAGTCACAACTCACTATACGCATGTTGTCTGTAATTGTTTCCGACATATTCAGTCTGGGATTTTGATGTGTTGTATTCACATTTTAGGTGAGCTAGCAATGTAATTTAAAAAAGCGACAGGAGAGTTTTCTCCATTGCATTTCAATTCACAAAATGGGATAAACGTAAGGGAATGTTATCGGTTTAAGAACACACAAGGTATATACTGCTCGCAAAGTGAAAATAGTGTAAGAAATATAATTTTCGCCCTAAAGAATGCCTAGATTGGCATTGGGTGCATCAGATGGGCTGACTGTAATTGTATTACCAAAATTAGAAAGAGGGATGTGTAAACAGCCCCCTCCCTAGCTAGAAGCCCACTAATATGTAGCTCAATGTATTACTTCCTGGTAAAATATTTTATAAATAAATAAATAATAGATGCACTCCAAGGGCTATTAAAACATAACATTTATTATAACAATTAAAAGGAACTACACAAATATAATGATCATGAATCGTGATGAAATAATAAATCGTGATGTGAGTTAAAAATAATGGGAATAGGTCTGGTACTGGGGAAGATGACTAACAGGTCTAAAGCCCTAGTGTTGAATAATATAATCTGAGACAACTACTAGAATTAAATAGGCAATCAATCCACCTGTAGAACCTAACTATATATGGAGCAACTAATCCTAATTAGTGTAGCTATTTGATAACAGTGAAATACTCATAGTGTGATGAGAGGTTAACACTAACACAGCATACCTAATAACCAACTAAAGATTGCAATATATAAAGCACGTCGCAGAAACTCATGATATCATGATGATCAGATGGTAGGGGCTAAGCTAGATATAAACGCCATGCTAACCATGGCGCAGCTCAAACCTCACTGCATAGGTTTACTCCTAGCAACTAAATGGTGATAGTTTACAGTGATGCGGGTCAACTTGACGCAATCATTGGTTGGTGGTATGTGGATTGAACCTGTGTAGGGTAACATCAGCACACCTAAACCAGTGATATGAGAACAACATTAGATAAATGTAATGCACATAATGAACGAGATGAAGTTGAGACTAATATCAATGCCTTGTCAGCAAAGAACAAACGCTTATTAGCAATCACCTTTTGTCCTGTATATAATCTATGCATTTCAGAGAAGAGGTGATTGCTAATAAGCGTTTGTTTTTTTCTGGCAAGGCATTGATATTAGTCTCAACTTCATCTCGTTCATGATGTGCATTACATTTATCTAATATGGTTCTCATATCACTGGTTTTGGTGTGCTGATGTTACCCTACACAGGTTCAATCCACATACCACCAACCAATGATTGCGTCAAGTTGGCCCGCATTACTGTCAACTATCACCATTTATTTGCTAGGAGTAAAACTATGCAGTGAGGTTTGAGCTGCGCCATGGTTAGCATGGCGTTTATATCTAGCTTAGCCCCTACCATCTGATCATCACGATATCATGAGTTTCTGCGACGTGCTTTATATATTGCAATCTTTAGTTGGTTATTAGGTATGCTGTGTTAGTGTTAACCTCTCATCACACTATGAGTATTTCACTGTTATCAAATAGCTACACTAATTAGGATTAGTTGCTCCATATATAGTTAGGTTCTACAGGTGGATTGATTGCCTATTTAATTCTAGTAGTTGTCTCAGATTATATTATTCAACACTAGGGCTTTAGACCTGTTAGTCATCTTCCCCAGTACCAGACCTATTCCCATTATTTTTAACTCACATCACGATTTATTATTTCATCACGATTCATGATCATTATATTTGTGTAGTTCCTTTTAATTGTTATAATAAATGTTATGTTTTAATAGCCCTTGGAGTGCATCTATTAGTGGGCTTCTAGCTAGGGAGGGGGCTGTTTGCACATCCCTCTTTCTAATTTTGGTAATACAATGTTATCGGTCTGCCTCAACTGATACCAAACTTAAGAAATGCCGTATCTTCAATATAACCGATCCCTTGTGGTTATCGTTAACAGTATCCCCGATTTTATTATTTGTTTTCAAATATTCGGAACTATGTGGTCTCCCAGAGTAGAACTGGTTCGGTCTTTCCTTGATTTCAGGATCTATTCACCTGCAGTATCAGAGTATTTCCAGGTAGAAATGGATGATATTTTTGTTGTGTGTGTATTTAGAGCCGCCTCGGATTGGCCAGTTCCTTTGGTTTACTGATTTCCGCAGGTCAGTCTCAAAAGGGTGATCTGCCTTTTAAAGGAGGCTTTTCAATCACTGACAATTCATGTGGCCGATTAAAAACAAATTGTCGGATTTTTAACAATCTGCCAACGGATTGTGGAATCTGAGGATTGGATTCTTTAAAAAAAAAAAGTTGGATTATATCCAATGGCAGATTTTGGATTAATACATACAGATTGAAACTGGAAAAATCTGCCAACGGATTTTACACCATGGAACAGATTTTTAATGGAAAACCTGGGAAATTTCGGGATTTTGACAGTACCACTCGGGTAGGGCCAGCACGCCGAAATTCGGCACTTGAGGCAAGCGCAGAGAGCTGCTTCTCCCATTAGAGCGAAGAGCATCTTACTTTGTCCAGCCGGCATCTTCTCCTGCCAGGTGGCGTCATGTGATGTCGCAATGCCATGTGATAGCTGGAGATGCCGGAGTTTACGGAGGCACCAATCACACCACCATCAAGCCGGCCCTAGGGTAGAAATCTGTGTGCCTCCTTTCGTTGCTGGTATTATACCAGGAACAAAAGGCACAGAAAATGCTGCCCTAGGAAAATGCCGCCTGAGGCCACTGCCTCTTTTGCTCACCCTTGGCACCAGCCCTGCTTCCAGTCAGCCAATGAACAAAGGGAACACCATGTTTACATCTCATAAAGTGCAGGGACCAGTCAAAATCTCCTGCATGTTGAGGATCCTATAAAACCAGTGTATATTGAAAATAAACTTTCATTTTGGGAGGAGATTCTGCTTTAAGCAACTTTCTAGGTTCTTCCAATTCTTCGAAACATTTAAAAATCTTATGCCTATGAATTTCTTGTATTATTTAAAATGCGATCCTTTGTAATTGGAGACAAGAATTACAAATAACTTTTAATGATTGTAATTATTGTAATTATTTCATTACACATAATCATTGGCTATAAATTGTTAGAAGGCATTAAACAAGTTTTGTTTTTAGTTTATTTTGTTGATCCTAAGATTTTGTTTCTTATTTATGCTCTTTCCCTTTCTTTATCTGTACCACAATATTCTTGAAAATTGAAAGAATTCGTTTTTAAAAGACTTATGAAAATATGTATGAATACATGTGCATTTTGAAGCACAAATAGCTTAAACTCAACCAGTAGACGCTTCTCAGGTTAAGTGCTAAAAGCAATGCATTTGTAAATGAGCGAGCCAAGTTAAATTCTGCAGAAGAGAAAAAATATATGTGTAGAGAAGGGGTCTCAGAAACCTAGATGGTGTTGGCCAGCATTTAATGGTTGAGGCCTTATGCCATGCACAGATCTTGCTCTCCCAGCCCCAGGAGGGTGAAGGAGAACTTGACACACGCTCCTCTCCCCAGGAGGGGTGGAGGAGGACTCACACCTCCTCTCTCCCTAAGAGAGATGGAGGAGAACTGACTCCTATAATTTTGAACATCCTCCCTAATGCAAAAGGGAAGGGCACAGGGTCTGCAGCAAGTTTGGCTGAAACATAGACCCCATGACACCACCTCTCTTTCCACACAGGGAGGCTACACGAGGGGGTGTAAACCCCACAGGTTAGCCTGTCACTGCCTGTAGCTACAGGGACTTACGTGACAGGAGGGGCAGAAAGATAGCTGGACCAGCCATGGCTATATTATATACAATTTATGAACTTTACAAACCTTGTTCATGGCACAGACATCGCTCATCTGTCATAATATATGTGTTAATCGAATACTTACGTGTGAAATATGGAGTAATTTGAACTGTCTTTTTAATGTTTAAAGTGTTTGTAACACTTTACAAGCACAATTAATTCTTGAAAAAGCTGAAGAACTTTACTGTATTTCGCAAGATTAAGTTTATGACATTGTAAACTTGGCAGCAATTCTTGTACATCAAATGTGTTGTAAGCTGCTGTCAGTCAATGTAATCTTATTTCTGACAAGCCGTCTTCCAGGGCATTGTTCATCAACTCCCTTAGGGGCTGAGTCTATATGTGAGAAGTGGCCGTTCGGGATGCTTTTGGCTGAATTCTCCCATTGACATAGATGGGGAATTTCAAACGAAGACAGCCCTATCGGCTGCTTCTGCCCTTATAGAGGCTTATTCGGTAGGCTCAGTTAGCGCTTTACCGTGCGTTTTGCACGGAAAGCCCCATTCAAGTCAATGGGGCTTTCCATGCAGATCGCTCAGTAAAGCGCTAATGGAACTTATAGAATAAGCCCCATAGACTTAGTCCCTTAAACGCTTACTGCCAGTAAAGGGTTTAACTATTGCAAGATTACCAACTATATATCAATGATATGCATAATCAGCTGCTTTACATATGTTAAACATGGAGGCAGAGTACAGATCACTATATGCATGTCAACATTTCCATTGTAGTAGTCGGGAGATTATGACCTGGCCTCCTCCATAATCAGTATAGCTAAACGCCTCTTTGGGACCCGCTACCACACTTATTTTATTTTCAAAGGGCCTCTACAAGACTGCGGAATAAGCTCCCTGCGGCTTTAAGAAATCAGGAAGCTTTACTTTCATTCAGAAAGGAATTAAAAACCTTCCTTTTTAAACAAAACATTGCAAACAGTCCCCAATACCCCGGCAGCCAGGTTTCCTGCCCCCTTTCATGTTTCCCGCCCTGTGTGACTTCCTTGTCGTTCCCCTATAGGTACAGTATTTTTTCGGTACGTCCCGGTTGTAGGTCTGGGATGGGTGTCCTCCCCAAGTTCCTACACGCGCTCTAGTACTGAGCTTCTTGGGTAGTGGCACATTAAAAAAAAATTGAAATAAATAAATACCACCCCTTTTATTCTCCAGGCAAGTTTAATCCGATGCTTTGAGATTGGTTAGACTGACCAATTCATTCATTTTATTTTTTATAATTAGGTAGTCGGGAAATTCAGGGGACTGAGAGGGAGCAGGAAACTGACCCTAGTGTCATAAACTGCACAAATCAGGAACCATGTATGCATCAGTTGATAGGACAATGCAATTCCTTGGTGAGTTGGCCACTGCACACTTATGGCCATGAAAAGGACCTGATTATAAATTCTGGCACTTGGCAACCCCTTCATGTTGCCAGTTAGGGCTACCTATATTCGGGTATAGAAGCCCAGCCTGCTCTTGCATCAAGAGATATGACCAATTATTTTTTACATTATTTGAAATGGAGATACAAATGTTGCGATAAATTGCATAATGTTGTGACTCTGGTATAGACTGGGAGGGTGTACAATTATTTACATTTTTCCTGAGCACAAACATTTCTATCAACACCTCGTTTACATTATTGCAATACAGAAAGCTTTTTTTCCCTTTAATTTATTCAGATTATTAATACAGAAAAATAAATCAATTATAATAGTGGGGGGTGCAGGGTGGGAGTTTCATACATAAGAGGAACGGGGGAAAGATACGGGGAGAAAATACATAATTACAATACAATTATGTGTAGACATTGGCATGAGTAGTACCTAACTGGCCCAATCAAATATCTGCCCAATTTATCTAGATTTATATAATTTATATGTCAATTGTATGGTTTTATTTATTAGCATAGATAATTCTACATCTCTTAGGTGGTGAAGAAACATGGAATGTTTGAGAATACTTCTTGCTATAGGTGTATAGGACATTACCGTCACCCCATAACCCTAGGTGCAGGGGGTCCCCGAGGCTGAAATTAATGCGGTTCAGCTCCAGAGACAGCCTGCTTCAATACTGTGTTATTAAAATAAAATAAAACCAGCTTCATTACCTTAGGGGCTAGCAGAAATATCCCCTACACACAGAGAAAGAGAGAGGAGAAAATCCTGAGGTTCTCCACTCACAACTTTATTCCAGCCTGAAATCGTTCTATTAATGACAACTCTCTGTCTCTTTTTCAACTAGTTTTCAATCCAGGTGCTAATATTTTTACTGAGTCAGGAAGGAATTTCTTTTTCCCCTTATGAGATATCGTTGGATGATATAACACTGGGGGATTTTGTTTGCCTTCCTCTGGATAAATAAGTAAGTATAGATATAGGATAAAGTATCTATTGTCTAAATTTAGCATAGGTTGAACTTGATGGACGTACGTCTTTTTTCAACCTCATGTGATTAAGGGCTTAGTGGCCGTAGTTAGTTTTTTTTTAATGTTGCTTCCCACGGAAGATGCAGAGGACGTTTGGGAAGACGAGGATGACGTTCATACTGGCAGGGGTAAGCACAACTTTAATTTATTATATGCTGATGGGTGATGTTTTATTTTTAATGGGCAAATGCACGATTATCCAGATTTGGATAATAGCAATTTTGCCCATTATTGTACTATATGTGTTGGGGGGGTGGGGTTGTTGGGGGTAGAGGGGGTGGGTAGTAGGGTTGTATTTTAATGTTTATTGGGGGTAGAGATGGTGGCTGAAGGTGGTAGTTGCCCCAGGGTGGGTGGTTAGGCCTCTCGGGTGGTAGCGGGAGGGGTTAACACCTTCATTCCCATAGCAGTTACCACCGCTATGGTAGTGAAGGGGTTAACTACCCCTGCAACCTTCCTGGTAGGCCAAACCCCCCCCCACTGGGGCAACTACCACTTCACCCACCCCCTCTACCCCCAACAAACCATGTACTCTACGTTAATCCCTTCATTACCTTAGCGGCTTGTCGTATTCCCCTGCATTGTTTAAATCTCCTGCGTAATGTGATGCGGGAGATTTAAACATGATGGAGATACCGGCACCCCATACCGGGCCTGTAACTCGGGAAGCAGGGGGTCCCCGAGGCTGAAATGAATGCGATTCAGCTTCGGTGGCCCCTAAGAATTTAAATGTCTGCATTTTCCTTTCCATTTCCTCCCCTACCTGTTTATTTAGTCACGTTTGTTTAAACTTGTTTCTTTTATATTTATTACACAAGGGTAATAAATACTGATAAGTGTGCTTTTCTAACAATGTTTTAAAGACTGCCAATTTTTCCTCCGTATTTTTTCTTGCAAGAACTTTATTCCAATTTATTTCTTATAGACTCTTTCCTATTTTAGTACTTTGATTGTGATCAATGGCCAAAAGATGTATCTTGTAATTGTTTCCACATCACACCAAACCCAGACTACATTGTACTGAGAATGTTTCAGGCACATAGCATCAGTATAAGCAATAGAGCATATGCTTAGCATTTTAGCAGTACATATGAGAATATAAACATGCAATGGTCTGTGTGTATCACTGTACATGTGTGAGTGTGTATCTGTATTTCATTGCATACATCAGTGATTCCTGTGTTATATCAGTGTGGCAATGTATGTACTGCATGCTTATTAGTATGTATGTCAGTTTATGTTAGTGAGAGATATGTACCCATGCTCATACCTAGTATAAGTAGCCCCGCCAGGAACTGAATACCCAACCTTCTATTCCTGCCTGGAATTAAATTCAAAACCAACACCATAACATATCACAACTCCTCCTCCCTTAATTATAAACATTACCAAAACATCAATTCTCACATTTAGAGAACAATTCGAGCACTGTTCGACGGTCCAGTAGGATGATGTGAAATTGTCTGTAAAATATTCAACGCTATCTAAAAGAAAAGCAAACTACAGGCAATCACATCAACATAAGTGTAGGATATATGAAATGTAGGTGATTGCTGCATTTGGTAATTCCCGAATTGTGTTTTTCTTTATTTTGGGAGTGTGAGTGATAACCTAAACAGACTTGCACTATTACTATATCTTCAATACTATTGCCTTTTTACGTGTCCTTGTAATGCTTACTTTAGATGTTATTGATTATGCTCCGGCACATCTAATACATTGTAATTGTATTCGACTTTTTGTACAAGCATAATGACATACAGCAGATGATGCAAAACGAGATCAGATGCTTCTCAGATGTGTAAATGAATGCATACATAAAAATGAATAATTCAGCAGGTTAAAACAAAGTTGGTCTCTATTTCTTAATTGACTGTTGATAGACCTAGTATTTGTGTAACCTATTGACAAAGGAAACTTCTCTGTGAATATTTTTTTTTTTACGGGTCGTTTTGTCAAGGGAAATACAATATGGAGATTGTTCCATTTTAATTTACGTGAAATAATGCATTGCAAGAAATAATAAAAAAATAAAAAAGCCCTTGGGTCATTGTTTGGTCCTAGTTAAATTACTATATATTTTATTGCTTCACTAATCGCAGATCAGAAAAAATGTGGCCAAGCAATTGCTTATTATGCTAAAATACAAAATAAATGGTGTAACTAAAGTAAATAGCTAAGTTATTAAGCAGCATTACTGAAAGCACCAGTAACGATGCATTCACCAATAGATCAAATCTGAGTTTGGTGCAAAATATTGTTGTACTTACTCCCGTCCAATAAATTCTTTGTTGAATAGAAAAACCACAATAGTCAGAAGAGTACAGCTTGTATTTCATATGAAGAGGAAAACACTAGTGCCTTTGTCTAATGGCTGTTTGTCTGATGCTTGCTGTCTGCTACTTCTGCCCTTCTATGTCCCCTCTAAGCCTCTGGGTATTTTCTCATGCCCACCCTCTTGTATAGGCCAGTATTTCAACTGTATTCCTCTCACACCATTCAGTGCTGCTGCCTGATACAAGTTTAAAAAGATCTCATTATTTCTTAACCCCTTGCAAGCCACAGTGGTAAATAAAGGTGTGGATAAAGCAGGCCTTCATAAACACCATAATTCCCAAGGGGTTATTGTTCCTAGTTATAAATAAATCCTAACACTAACCAACTACAAATTAGGTTAGTATGAGGCCTCATAATCAACATATGAAGTTAAAAAGAGTGAAAATCTGAAATATAGTTATAAGAAAATAAATCATAAAACAAGGTAAATCATAGAAGTCAGAAATTGTGATGTGATTCCTATGGAATCATAAAACCTATTAGAGAGAGAAGGAGAAAGACCAAGAGATCCAATTTTACCATAGTCCTAAGTGACTTACATACCTCCCCAAACACATCTTTATACATGTGGGGAAATAAAAAGGAACACAACTGAGATACTTGGGATATATACTAATTTGGATATGCAAGGTATATTCAAATAATATCTTGGGTATCTCAGGTGTTTTCCTAATTAACTGGTACTGTCTGTTCTGTCTCCTGTTTGTTCCAGCACTTCCTGGTTTCTGCTGTTGCCCTGGCAGCCCCCCTTCTCTTCTTTTGAGTTGGTCAGCTCCCCCTCCCCTTGCCATTTGGTGCAGTCCTACCTCTTATTTCCCCTCTGATTGTGTCATGTCCGGTCCTTTCAGAGTTTGCCTTCCTGCAGCAAGGTTCTCCCACTGTTTCCCTTTGAGAAGCCTTTGTTTTTTTTACCTATCTCTCTTGCCATCACCCTTCCCATTATGTTCCCATCCCATAGTGTGTGTCTATAGAATATAGATATTATTTTAATTGCTGACTGAGTGAACTATCACCACAGATAAGGATGCTTTATTTGTTGTTACTTATAGTTCTTGTTCTACCCAACTGAAACTGTGCTGGTATGGGTTAGAAAATATAGCATCTGAATATTAACTAGTCCCAGGTAAGTGAACCCAAATAGAGTAACTTGTCTAGACTGGAACTGATTGACTGAGACAAGTCAGATAGTGGGTGGATTCTCTCTTCTTAATATTAAGTCTGGTAATCTAACCAGTAATAATATAGAATTAAATAGTATGTCATGTATGTCTCTGCCTCTCTCTGCCTCCATGCCAGCCTCAGTCTGCACACATTACTTTTTTGTTCACCCGCCGACACTGATATGAAATTGTGCCGGTGGATGGAAGTGGTAGCTATATAGGAAGGGGGATGAAACCTGAGGCCAGTGGGTAAGCAATTTTATCATGGGATCCGTCAGGATGGAGATTCGAGCCTTGGGCTAAATGTTGTGCGTTCAGGGGCAGTCAGATTCCAACCACCTGGACTTGTTCATCTATAATAAATGCTCCAGGGAATAAAATGTAATATGGAATCTGAAAGAAGGCATGCTTAGGCAAAATGGGTGAGAACAGAAAATATACACAAAGTGATGGTAATCTCCCTAATAATCTCATAATAAAAAGTATTTGATTTAGAATAAAAGGAATTAGATCTACAGTATCTACAGTATATTTTGATTGAAACCATGTGAAAATAAAGCACCTCATTTCAAAATCCAAAATGTTTTTGTTTTGGATAAGCGATTTCTTCTATCACCTTCCCTTTTATCAATGGAAATTAATTCAATCCTTTTGACCATTGACCCCAAAGGATCTTGTTCACAGTATGTTTTGAAAGCCAATATCTTGAAAAAGGCAAGCTGGCAATAAGTAGTTTTTTATTCATGGCAGAATCAATTCTTGAGTGCTTAAATCACACCATCACACCAATCCTGTGGTGTAGCAGGTAAATAATTGGTCTAGCAAATGGAAGGTCCTGAGTTCGATTCCTGCGTGTGTATTACTGTATATAAAATGTATTCATGTTCAATTCCCATATGGTGTAGGGGTGTGTGTATGTTTCCATTAGCAATAAAGTATTGAATGTTTAAAGAAAAAAAAATTCCCACATGGTGTAGGGGGATGTGTGTGTGTGTCATGTGACCTTCCTCTGCGCTCGAAAGTCTACGGCAGGGAGAGGAGCGAGCTGCAGAGAGGAGAGAAATGCAAAAGCTGGTAAGTTCGCCAGCAAAAATGTATGCGACCCCGTTTATAACGCGGTCTCATTCTGTGGACCCCAAGGACTGCGTTATAACAGGGTACAGCTATATTTATATTTTTCATGGATTTGGTTGTTAAAGTTAGTTTATAGTTTGTCTCTAGAAAATGAGAATGCCAACTTTATATTTGCACACACAATATGTCTGTAGACGGACGTTCACAGAGGTACACAATTGGAGGCTTTTATAAGGTGAAATTATAATAGGCTTTATTGTGCCTTTTCCTTTTTCATCAGGAAATCATCCAAACACAGGGGGGGGGGGGAAAGCTTCTATTCACTTGGGAGTATTTCTAGTGAAAATACCATGCAATTAATTCACAACTCCCCAAGTCAAGCATGTCTCGCAGCCCCAAAACATATAGCATGAAATAAGCAGATATAAGCAGTCTCTTAATAATGAAAGTCTTATCTGTTCCTTGGGGGGAAAATTTTCTCTGGTTCAGCTCCCTTCCCTCAGGGTGTGTCAGCATTCAGGTTCAGAAGTTTTCCCTGTGTCTTGTAAGCAGCTCTGCTGTTTCTTCTGGCAAGGCTTAAGACTGTTGTGAGAGTCAAAGACAATCTCTGCTCTCCCTCCCAAGTTCAGCTCTCAGTCAGAGCTAAGGAGTTACATCCTGTCTCAAAGGCAGGCTTTTCTACCATCTCTAATCAGGCAGGTGGTGTTAGTTAATTTGCTACCAGCAGTTAACCACCACACTGCTGGATTAGAGGCACATTTGTGAACAGGGATAAGTCCCCTGTTACAATGTCATTTTAGGTTTAAGTGTTTAGGAGTTATTTATTTATTCAATATACTGTACCATAGTTTACATAAGGTATGTTTTGCGTTATGCTCAACGAGGACAGAGATCTTGATAGCCATTACAGTACATGTTTTTCAATTAAAAAAATATCTCAAATTGCCATTATTTATACTCTAAATCAGCGGTGCGCAAACTGGGGGGGGGGCAGAAGATTATGTAGGGGGGCGCAGGCTGCATGCGGGGATACATGGGGGCGGGCAGAGCTGTGCACAGGCGGCCAGAAGCTCCATGCAGAAGCTGCTTCCAGTTCCCTGCTGTGTCTGCCTGTATGTGTGTGTATGTATATATATATATATATATATATATATATATATATATATATATATATATATATATATATATATATATATATTGTGACATAGTCCAAAGATGTTAGGCAGCTTTCTGCCCCATTTTAGAGCAGAAAGTGCAGGAATAGTTACAAATGATCCGTTCCACAGCTTCCCATTAACTCAGGCAGCTGGATGGAAAATCCAGACCACAGATTACCATGGCTCTAGTTCTCCCTCACCTGCTCTTCTAATCACATGCACAGGTATTTAGAGCAGAGAGGTTTTGCATTTCTCTCTCTCTCCTTGGAGCCTGGGGGCTGGGGGTGTCGCTGCTCCCCTGCATCCAGTATCGGGGTTGACGGCCCCTCCACGTATCACAGTACCAGAGGATATGCCTGGACTCCACGAACAGATAAGACAAAACAAATGGTTACTGCTGTTGCTAAAAGACTGTACTGTATCTTGTGACCCTAAATGAGAGAGCATTGTTTTAAGCTGGGGAACCAGTTTAGTTGACCAGCAGCTGTTAGAGAGACTGATTCTGATGTGTAGTTAGATCCCTGAAAGGGATAGGATTTGCTTATATGATTTTGGTTTTATTTCTTGAAATAACAGTGTGGGAAATATGGTAACACTGAAATATGTGAACTGCTGAATGAAAGTATCTGAGTACCTCTAACCTTCACATGTTAAAGCTGCAGTACCTTACTTGGATGAAAATAAAGCAGGCAGAAGCCTGAGTTAAGCAGCATAATACTTTGCATGATCCTGTTTGTTGTATAATTAACCCTAGAAGACTGTGTCGGGAAGAACCCAGACAGACGTCAGCACTACAAAAGAGGGGCGTTTGTCACATATGGTGGAGAATGCGGGCAGACACAAAAAAGTCTGTGGGTTTGCAAATAAATGCGGGGATTTAAAATGGCCGCCGAGCTGAACTAAAGTACAGATGCTATGAGTGAAGTCTGTCCCACTGTGTATATCAGTTGTGCTTCTAGCATACACAGAGAATGTGCGAAGTGTGGATGCAATAGCACCCTGAACCCAAACAGAAAACCAAAATGTTTTGCTGAAAAAAAAAAAAAAATTTGCATCTAGCAAATGCTGTTTGTAAAGCTAATGCCTTTTGCTGAAGTGAGTGAATTTGCAGCTAGCAAGTGCTGTATGCAAGTTGCTGAAGTGAGTGAAATTGCAGCTAGCAAATTGTCCCTGCCGGGTTTCTAAAATGGCCGACGTGAAATGTTTGTTGTGTAATGTACGTAACCATACAAAACAGTGTCCCTTCAGGCCATACTATGATCACGACCCTGGAGGAGAGCCGTACCCACAGATGAATTTAGTATGCGGGGCCTGTCGTGAAGTAGGTCACATGGAAGATGTGTGCCCCAAAATTTTCAAAGACAAACAGCTGCAAAAGCAAGCAACGCCCTGTGAGTGCAAGCAAGATGTGGAAGCTGATAACAGTGAGTGTGTGCCCAGTACCACTGATATCTCTGGAGCTAATAAAGCAAAAAGAAAGAAAACTGTTCCTCAAGTCACAGGGGAAGTGAACGAGCCACTTGAACCTGCACTGTCAGGACATGCGTCAGAAAGGCGCCGAGATGAGCAACAGCCCATAGGGCCTGGCGCAATCGTCCCAGGAATGACGACACGCCTAGAGATGACAAAGGCTACTGCTACCATCATAGGCAGAGAGCCAAGCAAATCAAAGAAAACAAGAACTGACTGGAAACTATGCTATGAGATGTCCCAGAAAGATGTGCAAAACTTCATCACAGAGTTAGGGGTTTCTCGGCAAGAGGCTAGCGCGCTTAAAGCAGAGCTGGAACTCTCACGCCATGAGGTCTACGCTCGCAGCACAGAGCTGTGTACATTGAAGGAAACCTATGAGAATACCCTGAGTAATTTAGAGACTGTAAAAAGAGAGAATGTAAGTCTGACACAGAAAAATTCAGACTTGACTGACCAGATCAGTGAAGGTGATGAGAAGCTTCACCAAGCAGAAAAAGTGGAGAAGCAATTGATCCAGGAAAAGTTAGAAATGCAGGAAGCACTGCAGAATACAGAATCAGCAGCGATCCAGGCGACACAAACTGCAGAGCTCCAAAAAATGGAGGCGCTGATGCAAACCCAGAGCAAGCACCAGATAGAGGTGAAGACCCTGAGGGAGGTCTGGCACGATCAGGTTGAAGAGCTGCAGAAGCAGATGGCTGAGCGCGAGATACAGTGCGCCAAGAGAGAGGAGATCTCCGTCCGTCAGGTGGTCTGCCTGACATTGCGCTATGAAAGCGAGATGGCCGATATCTACAAGCAGCTGGACCACACGGCAAATGAGGGGGCCTGGCTGCAGCTGGAGCTGGACAAGACCCAGAAGGAGCACCTGCAGCTGCAGGTCAAGAATAGAGAAAATGAAACAGAGTTAAACCTCGCTCTGAAACAGATGACGGACATGGGAGAAGCGGCTAAAGTGGTTCAGTCGGGCTATCAATCCTACCTCCTAACCAAGCAAGCTGTACGTTCCTATACGTGTATCTTCAATGCTGTTGCAATATTACGATTTGCTATAAAGATGAAGTTGGAGAAAGAGATTCCAAGGCTAAAAGAGACACGGTCACAAAAGGAGACCAGGGAACGTAAACTCAATGCCCTCACTGATGACAAAGAGGAAGGAGAAAGAATTGACTTTGATTGTGCTGCTGTTATTCCAGAAACAGATAGGCACCCTCCTGAGAATATTCTCCCTGATCTGGGATTCAAAAATCCAGATCCTCAATTTCATTTACGTTGTCCAGAAGATTATCAAACTAGTGGACACACCCAGGACACCACAGAAGATGTTTTAGCCAAGTGGGTGGCAGTTCCTGAAAACACAAACTTGTTGACAGATCCTGATGACGTGGTTAATATGGACTACGTTTGTACAGAGGCAACTAGGTCTCCAAAACCCAAAGGCCTGGTAATGGCCACAAAAGGGAAATCAAAGATTGAAAAGAAAAAACAACGAAGGTTAACACGGCGCCTGAATAGTTCCATATCTCACCAATCTGGACCACACTGTGGAGCCAAGGAGAATCCGGTCCAAGGGTCTCATCAGAAGCTAAAGAAACAGTCCAGTCATTTGCAGGTTGCAGCGGGCTATGAAATAAAGTCAAAGGATGCAATAGACTGGAAGTCAAAAAAAAAAAAAAATAAATAAATAAATATGTTTGGGGGAACTGACCGATTTATTTTTTTATTACACGTGTGGACTATGTCACGGACACTTAACTATGCAAATAAGCATTTTGTCAATATTACAATGTTATATTGGTTCTCTGTGTTGAAAATGTAGCTAAACTACAAATTAATATACAGGGTTGATGGCCCTTAAGATTACAAGGCTGTAGTATAAAAAAAAAAAAATATTGGTTGCTTACAATATGGAAAAAAAAAAAAAAAAAAATTGTTTTTTGCGGTTGATAAATTTATAATGAGGTTCATATTCTAGAGTAGAAAAACCCAGGGAGGTAATAGAAATTGTCTGGTTTTGTGAATATATTTAGCAGATCCTGGGTTGTAAGAATGTGTGCTAGACATTTATTTTTCAAAATAGTTCCCTAATAGAGAGCAAAAAAAAAAAAAAAATATGTTTGCCAAGTATAGTCTCTTATGACGAAACCTATTGTCCATAATTGCCGTGGAAAAAGTTCATATTCGTGTCATGTGAATACTTAATGTTGTACTGAGGAGTTAGCTCAAGTATTTCAGGTAGGACGCTCACCCCAGTGAGGTCCATGGCCGCTCACCCCAGTAGGTGTGAGCTGGGGAGGGGGATATGTGACATAGTCCAAAGATGTTAGGCAGCTTTCTGCCCCATTTTAGAGCAGAAAGTGCAGGAATAGTTACAAATGATCCGTTCCACAGCTTCCCATTAACTCAGGCAGCTGGATGGAAAATCCAGACCACAGATTACCATGGCTCTAGTTCTCCCTCACCTGCTCTTCTAATCACATGCACAGGTATTTAGAGCAGAGAGGTTTTGCATTTCTCTCTCTCTCCTTGGAGCCTGGGGGCTGGGGGTGTCGCTGCTCCCCTGCATCCAGTATCGGGGTTGACGGCCCCTCCACGTATCACAGTACCAGAGGATTTGCCTGGACTCCACGAACAGATAAGACAAAACAAATGGTTACTGCTGTTGCTAAAAGACTGTACTGTATCTTGTGACCCTAAATGAGAGAGCATTGTTTTAAGCTGGGGAACCAGTTTAGTTGGCCAGCAGCTGTTAGAGAGACTGATTCTGATGTGTAGTTAGATCCCTGAAAGGGATAGGATTTGCTTATATGATTTTGGTTTTATTTCTTGAAATAACAGTGTGGGAAATATGGTAACACTGAAATATGTGAACTGCTGAATGAAAGTATCTGAGTACCTCTAACCTTCACATGTTAAAGCTGCAGTACCTTACTTGGATGAAAATAAAGCAGGCAGAAGCCTGAGTTAAGCAGCATAATACTTTGCATGATCCTGTTTGTTGTATAATTAACCCTAGAAGACTGTGTCGGGAAGAACCCAGACAGACGTCAGCACTACAAAAGAGGGGCGTTTGTCACAATATATATATATTTATATATATATATATATATATATATATATATGTGTGTGTGTGTGTGTGTGTGTGTGTGTGTATATATATATATATATATATATATGTGTGTGTGTGTGTGTGTGTGTGTGTGTGTATGTATATGTATGTGTGTGTGTATATATATATATATATATGTAGCCCCCTGTAAACAGCACGGGCTACTAAATCTTCCTACTACTGTGGTAAGCCCTGTTAAAGGCAGGCCCCAGTAGTAATCATGGGTTTTCCCCCCTTGCAAAGCCCTGCCTGCGTGATTAATACAAGCCTGTCTCTGCTGCCGGTCTGTGCAGAGGGAAGGTCTTGTTGATGTCATGAGGGGCGGGGCTGACCAAACTTAGTAGCGGTTCCTGTGTGCTCTGTAGTCAGTCAGTTCAGGAGTTGGGAGAGAGAGGAGTAAGTCTGGAATGAGTTGTTCAGGAGGTCCGATGAGAGGTTGGAGTGTCTGGCTGGATAGTCAGATAGAGAGAGAGAGAGTGTAGCTAGGTTCTTGAGGAGTAGGGCCTAGTAGTTCAGAGGTGGATCCATGCCTCTCACCCTGCTTAGGGGGTGGGGGAAGAGCTAGCCCCACCCGTAGCGCCCTTGGTTGCGGGTGGAGGCAGGGAGACAGATACCCTTCAGACCATCCTGCGGAGAACGATCTGGTGGGAGAGGAGGAGGCATATCGTGTATCTGTATTGCTGTGCTGCTATTACTGCCCTGCCGACAGTTAGTACAAAAAAGACTCTGTTGCTTTCAACATTGTGCCGAATGATTCTGGAGTGTTCACCCCGGGACCAAGGGGGTTCTTCTATAAGGGCCTCTTCCGACATCCCTGGGAATTATAGGAGATGGAGGCGCTGCACCATTAAGACAACATGGAGGCCAATACCTCAGAAGCCTGGTCCTGTCTCCCCCATAACATCACGGGAAGCTCAGGCCCTCCTGTTCCAAACAGGTATGCACCACCCACAACCATGTAATCTGCCCTCACGCACCTTAGATACATCAGTTGAGTCTAGGGGGGGGGGACAAGGGTTACATATATGTGTGTGTGTGTGTGTGTGTGTGTGTGTGTGTGTGTGTGTGTGTGTGTGTGTGTGTGTGTGTGTGTGTGTGTATATATATATATATATATATAAAAATAGGCAGGTGGCACACACGTAAAGCAAAAATAGGTGCTTGTCCCATACAGGAAGTATGCATAAATAGACTCCTTACCAGGTAGATCCAGGATCCCAGGGCCACAAAGCAAGGAAGAGACAGCACACTCAGGAATATCAAAAAAGACGTGTATTAGAAGAAAAACTGGCACAATCACCGACGTTTCGGTCCTAGACACAGGACCTTTCTCATATATGTATATGTGTGTGTGTATATATACATTTACATATACGTGTGTGTGTGCGCACGTGCGTGTGTGTATATATATACATATATATGTGTGTGTGTTTGTGTGTGTGTTTGTGTATATATATATGGACTGCAGTGTGTGTGTGTGTGTGTGTGTGTGTGTGTGTGTGTGTGTGTGTGTGTGTGTGTGTGTGTGTGTGTGTGTGTGTATGTGTGTGTGTGTGTGTGTGCTGTGCCTGTTGGTTGTCTGTGTGTGTGTGTAGTGATTGAGTGTGTGCTGTGTTGGTTGTGATTTGAGTGGGTGTTGTGTGTGTGTGTTGTGATTGAGTGTGTGTGTTGGTTGTGTGTGTTGTGATCGTGTGGGTGTTGTGATTGAATGCAGCGTTGCATAAACTTAGGGAGGGACGCCCCGGGCGCAAGATTATTTAGGCGGGGTGCGTGCAGCAAAACCTGGTTGCGCAGGCGAAAAAGATGTGCGCGGGCAGGCGGCCAAACAGAATAGTGCAGGTGGGGCAACGTGATTCGGAGGTACGGGGGAGGAGCATGCCCCAGCGCTGTGATGTCAAACGCCCCTCCCTCCGGTGTCTGCCCTACAATAGCGCTGTGTTCCTGCTCTCCTCCGCTGGCAACCTGCTTCGCTGCGATCCTCTTCAAGTGAAAGGGTAGGCTGCCACTGTATCAATCATACTATGAATGTACAGAAATAATAAAAAAAAGTGTAAACACTCCCCGCTCGTGCTTGCAAAATTATGCAGGACACCCTGTGCTCGTGCTTGGAGAGTTGGTGATGTCACCGCTCTCAGCGGCAGCGTGGACGCAGCCTAATTTTGCAACAGCGAGCTGTTGAAGTATGTAAGTATTTAGGCTGCGCTTATAGTGCCGGCGATGCAACGTCGCCTGAAAACAAATGCATTGTCGCCGCCGCCGCTTGCGCTTATAGTAAGCGTGACGTGGCGACGCGATTTTTTGAAGCCGGCAACTTTCGCTAGCGGCAACGGGTGACGTCGCAGGCACTATATGCGCGGCCTTAGACATATTTGTATTTACATTGTATTCCGTTTAATAAAGGTTTTTTTTTCATGTGATTCTGATTACATCAGGCAGGGGGGGCCCGAGAAATTTCATGGATAAAAAGGGGGGCTCGGCATAAAAAGTTTGCTCACCCCTGCGTCTAAATTGTGCTTTCACGAATATGAAAAAGAATCCTTGTAGAAGGTAAAAAGCATTATGGGATCAATTGCCCTTGGGTAGAGATCACATTGATTTGAGGTGTGTACACTGGCGACACAGTTTATCACACTGCGGCCAGATCCGCAAGCCGGGAGATTTCCCGGCTTGCTAGTGGCCGCCCCTCGGCGTGCCGCGCGTCATAGACGCGCGGTCACGCGTCTTCGGGAGCGTGCGCCCCCTGCACGCGCGTCCAGGGGCTCCCCGAGGGAGCCCTGGTGTCCCGCGATCGCGGGACAGCGGCAGGGGGTTCCGGGGGACCCGGCGGACCCGGCAGCGGTAGGGAGAGCGCCCCGATCGGAGGGCGCTCTTCCGCTGCTTCGGCGCGCGCCCGTCACTCTCGGGCGCGCGCCAGGCTACTGCTGCGGCACAGAACGGGCAAATGCTCGAATAAACTGTGCCGCAGCAGTATGCATGCTGAATTTATAATATTCATAACATCCCCCTAAATATACAGAACATGCTGTAAGCATAACATTGGCAAGGGCATGAATCATTACTATAACAAAGCAATATTCCACTTTCTTCCAAAGAATATTGTATGCGTGTACAAACAATGATAGATTCAAATGCATCTAACCAGAAGTGCATTCATAGTCATGTGGGATTCCTCACAGTCAATCACTGAATGTCACCCCTCTGTGGTTTGACATCTCAATTATTTTTTCTCTCTTATGTTCTGCAGATGACTGATGCATGCAAAACATAATCATGATAAAGGCTCATAAGATTGGTGTTTCTTTCTGTTTATAAAAAAAATAACTTTTAATTGCTATGATAAAAAGAGAAACAATATGGGTCTCAAAACACTGGCAAAGGTAACAAAGCTAGGTATTAAAACAAAGATATATGTCCTGCTATGTAAACACTATCGGTAAGTGGGTATAGTACTGTAGATACCACCTACTGTAGGTGGCCAAAAGGATTTTCACATTCTTATACAGCAAATAAAAATGCCACTTGTGAGCACATACACATGTCTCAGATAGGTCTGCTACCCTGCATTACCCCATTATCTCTTAGCATACAATACTTCCACTGCAGCCAGTGATTCTGGAAAATTTATAGCACAAAAATAAAGATAATTTGTGAGTACATGCAAATGACATCACTTGATAGCTTCCAAAATAACTTTTACCCAGCCTTGTCCATAAGACCTCAGCATGCAACATTACTCATTGTGTATGGTTAAACCCATATTAATAATTTGTAGAACCAACTCAGGTGGCCCAGAGCAGCCAATAGGGCTGCAGGATTCCCTGCTCAGTAAGTTGTTACATTTGGCTCGCTGATAAAGCCAGTCGGAGCTGGGACAGAGAAGGGTAAGGGTGTAGGTGCAGGGTGTCTGTGACCCCTGCACTAGGCCAGAGACCCCCCATAGGCCCCAGCTAGGCCCCGACTCACAGTAGCATGTGGTTACTTCAGGGAATGCCCCTTAGATAAGGATGCTTCCCCATTTACTGTCTAGTGTCAGGGACACAGTGAAGACCCTGCACGGTGCTTGCGGCCTGTGGTCTGGGACCAGAACACCTCCGTTGCAAGAGACCCTGTATGGTGATATTATCAAGGCCGGAATTCACCCAACGCAGAGGCAGACGCCATCGTGGACGACGACATCGCTGGATCAGCGGAACCCTGATACTAAGTCGGCCGCACTGAGTACTGGAGTACTCGGCAGGTACCTCAACTAAGTGTACTAACACTCCACGGGAGAGCGCTATCTCCTATACTTTTGGTTGGGCCCTGACATTGGGGGAAAAGGACATCAGGGTATTGGTGCCAAGCACCCTATGTACTTTGGGGGACAATTAATGGTGGTATCAGGTTTGGGCATTGTTATACTATGTGGTACAGGGTACTGTGGTCTGTGTTCATTAAAGGTTGTTATATACCTGACTGTGTGTGTTATTGTTATTGTTCCTGTAAGGGGCCTATGCCACACGTTGAGATCCCTTACAGGTGGAGGCTCTGCACAGAGACGACCCAGATATCACCCCAGGCTCCCAGTGGCGGAGGCTCAGGCCTCCTGGTTGCCTGACAGGTAATAGCAGTATCGGTATTTCCTTCCCAGGTACGGGGGAGCAAGGGCTACAATAGTAAATCATGTATTGTAATTTACTTTAAAAATAGGATGTATAGGTCATTTTTTAAAGAGGGATCTGTATCACTATGTTATAAACCAGCAGCAGCAGATCCAAGTTTATACAAGTAAGACATGTCTGACATAAAAAATATTTACTAGTGGTGACACTCCATGAGATACCCACTGGCGCCCAGAGACAACATATAACTTATTCACTTGGGCTGTAGAGTGTCTTTTCTGGCACTATAAGGTGTCGTATGGAGTAGCACGGCTTTGTAAATATGGACCACTGTATTCTTCTAAGCAAATTAAAACTTGCCTAATTGCTATAATAAAAATACAAATGTAAATGTGTACAGTGTGTTAATTATAGACCCTTTTAGAATTCAGGAAAGCTGTAGGGGACAGTTACTGCATGTATCATAGATAAGAGATAGAAGATTGGCGGTGCGCAGCACGAAAAAACCCAGATCTGGACTGCCACTGCTACTAGCGAAAAACTTTAATGGCACATGAACATGGCCCTTTCCGTTGTGACCGCCAATCTTCTCTCTCTTGTTGCCCTATATACGGCCGGAGCACGCCTTGGATCCTTTCAGTACCGGGAACTAAGCGAGTACCTCTATACATGTTTGCATTACCGGAGGAGGGCGCTGTCAAGATAGAGAGGGTTTGGCCCGGGATTAAAGGGGTTACACCCCATTTGGCCACCCTCTACTCTCACCTGGGCAGCAAGGGGTTAACTGGACTGAGGTCCAGTAATGTGTTTTGCCTTGCTTCAGTATCCAAATGTTGATTCCCCTGTGTAAATGTATTGTGTTATCCTGGTGTTTGCACTCACACATACACTAGGGTTGATGCGGGAGGGAAGGGGTTAACGTTAAAATAGTGATTATAGCCCTTTGTGTAATTTTCCCGCCTTTTCAGGCTCCATTTTGCAGCCGTCCATAGGTCGCCATTGAGCCTCCATGCTTTCTAATGACAGAAGTAGCGGTTTTGGACCTGTTTTCCAGCGACGACCAGCAGGTGGCGTCCAAGATGAGGAGCGGCGGTTTCCCATTGTAAGTCAATGGGCTCATTGACTTCAATGGAGATTCCTCAATGCCGGCCTCGAGGAACAAGTTGGCAGCCATCCAAACCGCAGACCGCAAAAGCGGATACAATGTCTTTTAAAAGAGTTTAATCACTACGGTCAAGTTCAACGACAATTGGCGTGGGAATCTTGGGTTCTAGGGCCCCTGGGAATAAAGTTTTTTTTGTCCCTAACCCCTAGGAACCCCCACACACGATCCACACCGGGTCCGGGAATGAGGGACCCCCGTAAAGGGTCGAGCGGAGAAGGAGGGTCGCACCATTGAATCTAATGGCGGCGGGCACCATGCATTGTCAATGGCGGCGCCGGCCATTGATTCCAAAGGGGAAAAGCCGCATGGTGAAAAAACGACTAAGTGTAAAATGTTGAAATGTGTAAGTCCATATCTCCGGTTCTGGAATGACCAGAGGGATGGGATTTGGGTGACATATAGCCAAGGTTCCGGCTTTAATGCATGCCCCTTCCCAGCCCCCTCAGACCAACCAGACGGAGTGTGGACGAAGGTAAAGATTTGTGGATTTTCTCATAGATTTCAATGGCGGCGGTTCCTCCATTGAAAGTCTATGGCGGGAAACTCCATTGACTACAACGGCGGAGTTGCTCCATTGAAAACCATGGCGGCGGCGCCCGTTGTTTTCAATGGGGATTTAGTGAAACGCTGAGATTTCTTTTTAGCGGAGATTTTTATAATAAAATATGAAACGGTTTATGTGATATTTGTATAACTTTGGTTCCGAAGGTCGTAGCGGGCTGAAACTTGGACCCTATAGAGTATCACTTCCGGCATTAAGGTATGGAAAGTTTGGACCCGCTGGACCTACTAGAACCGGGTATTTTAATATGTGTAGGTATTAAAATGTATATGGGGTTTTGGATCTGCTCTGAAAAATGCAGACTCCATCTGCTATGTTAAATAAGGCAGGAAGGGCATCCTGAAGAATTAACATAGCCCGGTGATCAAAAGCTAACTGTCCTGATTGTTTATGCTAAGGGAAAGAACAAAGGGGCTGAGTGTTTTTAAGTGTCGGTCTTCATGATCTTCATGTATTGCTGTGATGTCTTCATCTGAAACTGAATTATGGAAGAAATGACCCATCCTGTATCCTGATGGCTTTCTTGTCCTAACCTTTAAGTAAGTGTCCATATTTTGTCTGTTATTTGTATATCTCGTGTGTTCATCTTTTTCAAGGAATAAATTATATTTTATCATATCTAAGTCTCGTCCAGTTCAACCCAGTTATATTTTTGGCGGTGTAGTATTTATAGCCTGTCACAAAGCTCCCGTCACAGGCGCCATGTGTGGATCCTATGTGGACTGGGATATTTATTTTTATTAAGGGGATGTTAGCAGACTGGAGGTGGGTGGAGCCATCAATATCCTCACTGTCCCAGTGCAACTTTTTCCCACCAGGACTCATAGCAAGCATTTCCAGAATGGTCCAAATTTATCTATTCAGTGTGCATACTCACTCAGAAGACATTGCTCTGAAATCAGACATTTTGACGTTTTATATTCCCATACAAAAGAAACAGCCATCTATTAAAACAGATGGTTATTTTCATATGCATGTATGGAGTTTAGATGCACTGTGGTGGAATTTCTTCTACTTTTTTTGCTATCACAGATAAGAAACAATCAAGTCTACTGTATTCAAGGGTACTCAAAAAGCATTAGGCATATATACCAAAATAAGCACTGTGAAGAGTGAGAAAGTACAATCTGACATCCGGAGCACCCTGATTTATGCTTCTGCAAACATAACGTATAGCAAATGGGAGTCAGTATCACATTGCAGGGTAAATAGATAAATGTGTATTCATTGTGTATTGATCAGATTAGTTAGCCCTAAATAGTTATTTTGGTGCCAGTTGTCAGCAATTTTCTGTTGTTGAGGAGGTTATATTAAACCTCACGACCCTCCAATGGGACATTCGCCTAAAGAAGTGACTGACGTCCCAAAACGAGTCGGGAGATCAGAGCAAGCCAGCTCGTTTTTTGATCCATCAGAGCCACCATCACTTTGGAAAGCCCATGTGATGCTGTGTCTGAATACTAAGGCTGAGGCCCCGGTGTCGGCTCTGCACTCGTACCTGCCAGGCTGGCGGCGTGTGCAGCTGTGATCCCATCTGCGGTGAGCTGGTGGAGGGGCGGGGGGCATGGCAGGGGGCACAGCCCTGACATCACCTGGCAGGTTCGCCCTCCTTGGCTGGACCCCGGAGGCGTGGCAAGCGTTCCGTCACAAATCCTGAACACAGTTTTCATGTCTTCAGACAAATCTGCTCGCGCAACGCGGCGGCCAAGGCTGGTAGTGGGCCCGGCCCCATTGAGGGGCGGTTCTTGTCCCTGCAGCGCACTCCATAGTGCGCGATGCAGCAGGCACCGGGGACCTAGCCTAACAAGGCTTAAGGAACTGGTGTGGAGTTTGAGTGAACAGGAGGGTCCAGTGCTGAGCAAACAGTCTGTTTCATATTATGCTGTAAACTGTCTATGACATTGTAAGTGCATTACTTACCTTTTTTTTAATTAAATCTAATAATGGAATTATACTATTGGCATGCTATTCTTTTCTACTTTTTATTGTTGTTTTAAGGATGCTGCCCACATTATACCCCAAAATAAGCTGAAACATGTACACCTCCCAACTCACCTTATATTTTTCTTTTGTGTATATATATAGTATATAGCAAGGAACAGTAGGCACTCCTTCAGGTAAGTCAATAGGGTGGGTGCAAATCCTATATAGTGAAATAGGCAATACGATACCGTGTTGTGACGAATATCAAAGGCAGGACTCCAAAGGTTGGTCAAAAAATATATTGTAATTCCTTTGGAATGATGTCTTGTTAATTACAATATATTTTTTGACCAACCTTTGGAGTGCTGCTTTTGATATTCGTCACAACATGGTATCGTATTGTATATATATACAGCTAAACCCCGTTATAACGTGCCTCGTTATACCGCGATTCGGTTATAACGCGGTTTTCCCGTGGCTCCCGTTTTTTTTAAAAAAAAAAAAAAAAAAAAAAAAAATTTTTTTAATTTTTTTTTTACATTTTTTTTTTGCACACTGCACACACTGCACACACTCACTGCACACACACTGCTTATTGCTCACACTGCCACACTGCACACACACTGCACACTGCACACACACTGCTCATTGCTCACACTGACCCACTGCACACACACTGCACACTGCACACACACTGCTCATTGCTCACACTGCACACACTGACACACTGCACACACACTGCACACACACACTGCACACACACTGCACATTGCTCACACTGACACACTGCACACACTGCACTGCACACTGCACACTGCACTGCACACACTGCACTGCACACTGCACACACACTGCACACTGCACACACACTGCTCATTGCTCACACTGCACACACTGCACGCACACTGCACACTGCACACACACTGCACACTGCCCATTGCTCACACTGCACACACTGACACACTGCACACTGCACACACACTGCTCATTGCTCACACTGCACACACACTGCTCATTGCTGACACTGCACACACTGACACACTGCACACACACTGCACACTGCACACACACTGCTCATTGCTCACACTGCACACACTGACACACTGCACACACACTGCACACACACTGCTCATTGGACACACTGCACACACACTGCACACTGCACACACACTGCTCATTGGACACACTGCACACACACTGCACACTGCACACACACTGCTCATTGCTCACACTGCACACACTGACACACTGCACACACACTGCACACAATTATTATATAGAAATAAACAGACAACTGCACTTTAACAGATGTACAGTATTTTGCCTGTACAACGTCTTGTGACTTTTGTTTCACAAAGTTAAGGGGGTGGGAAGTCATTGTGCTGTGGGGGTTGGGGGGGTGGCGGGGCCCTGCGCTGCGGCTACGGCGGGCCCTGTACTGCGGCGGGGGGGGGGGTTAGCGGTCTGTGTGTGTGAGTGCGAGTGCCTGTCTGTGTGTGTGTGTGTGAGTGCGTGAGTGCCTGCATGTGTGTGCGCGCGTGTGTATGAGTGCGTGAGTGCCTGTGTGTGTGTGTGTGTGTGTGTGTATGTGTGTATGTATGAGTGCTCCAGCCCGAGTCCGTGGAGGGAGGGGGGGGGAGAGTAGCGGGTCCCTCCTGCAGCCAGTGGAGGGAGTGGGGGGAGAGTAGCAGCTCCCTCCTGCAGTCCGGGGAGGGGGGGGAGAGTAGCAGCTCCCTCCTGCAGTCCGGGGAGGGGGGGGAGAGTAGCAGCTCCCTCCTGCAGCCCGTGTAGGGAGGGGGGGGGAGAGTAGCAGCTCCCTCCTGCAGTCCGTGGAGGGAGGGGGGGGAGAGTAGCGGGTCCCTCCGCTCAAGCCACGCCCCCCCTCCCTGTCAAACCTCCCACCTCCCGCTCCGGCTCTTACACTTACTTACACACACACTCAGACACTTACACACACTCACACACACTTACACACACTTAGACACTCACAGACACTCACACACACTCACGCACACCCACGCACACTTACGCACACTTACGCACACTCACACACACTTACAGACACTTACAGACACTCACACACACTCACACACACTTACACACACTTACACACACTTAGACACACTTAGACACTCACAGACACTCACAGACACTCACAGACACTCACAGACACTCACAGACACTCACACACACTCACACACACTTACAGACACTTACGCACACTCACACACACACACTCACACACACTCACACACACCCACGCACACCCACGCACACTTACGCACACTCACACACACTTACAGACACTCACACACACTCACACACACTCACACACACTTACACACACTTAGACACTCACACACACTCACACACACTCACACACACTTACAGACACTCACACACACTCACACACACTTACAGACACTCACACACACTCACACACACTTACAGACACTCACACACACTCACACACACTTACGCACACTCACGCACACTCACACACACTCACACACACCCACGCACACTTACACACACTCACAGACACTCACACACACACACTTACAGACACACACACACACACACTCACACACACTTACAGACACTCACACACACTCACACACACTTACAGACACTCACACACACTCACACACACTTACAGACACTCACAGACACTCACACACACTTACACACACACTCAGACACTTACACACACTCACAGACACTTACACACACTCACACCCACATACACACACCCATATACACACACACACTTTCTCTCCCATATATACATACACACACACACTCTCTCACTCTACACAGACGGGGGGTGGGGTCGGAGCAGAGGAAAGGCCGCGACCAGCACCACCACCCGCTCCCCCCCCTCCTCCCGCGCAGGCAGCGGGAGCACCGGGGACAGCGGTGGGGAGAAGAAACCCCCCCGCTACCACCTCCATGCAGGCAGCGGGATCTGAGGTAAGCGGCGACCTGAGGGACATCCCCGCTCCCATCTCCTGCCCCGCGGCCTGTCCCGCGGTGACAGGGGGAAGCGGGGACAGGAGGGACATCCCCGCTCCCATCTCCTGCCCCGCGGCCTGTCCCGCGGTGACAGGGGGAAGCGGGGACAGGAGGGACATCCCCGCTCCCATCTCCTGCCCCGCGGCCTGTCCCGCGGTGACAGGGGGAAGCGGGGGCAGGAGGGACATCCCCGCTCCCATCTCCTGCCCCGCGGCCTGTCCCGCGGTGACAGGGGGAAGCGGGGACAGGAGGGACATCCCCGCTCCCATCTCCTGCCCCGCGTGCTGTCCCGCGGTGACAGGGGGAAGCGGGGAGCGGAGGGACATGCCCGCTCCCATCTCCTGTCCCGCGGGATGAATATGCGCTAAAGCGCGGCGGCCATTTTTTTTTCCGCGACCCCGTTAGTAACGCGGTGGTCTCGGGGTGGACCCCGAGACCCGCGTTATAACGGGGTTTAGCTGTATATATAATAGGGTAATTGGTTTGCCGTAGAGGGTGTTGTCTTACACTTTTCATAATTACCTGACTTTGTAATTCACTTTGCTGTTTCAGCCGGAGGTTTTCAGGAGTATCCGCCACTGTAGTGAAGGATTGTTTTGGGTAGTGTCTAAAAAATAATAAAAGTAAAATATGCATTTGTAATTTGTAATGCAGTAAAAAGCTGTATAATAGTTATTCTTATTTATTCTGTAGAAACGAATGGCATATGTATCAAGGCGAAAGTGGTATAATTCCTGGGCAAAAACTATGTATTGTAAGTATCAAATAAAACACAATTCTATTGATAGCAATATGATTTTTTCTTTTATTAATCTGGAGCATTTTTCTAGTTCATATGGTCATAGACACCTAAGAATTTTCATGTATGTATATCTGTTTTTATATAGCGCCATCCAGGTACATAGCGCTTCACAGCAGTAATACACGTGAGATAATAATCTAACACATAATGGGAATAAGTGCTTCAGACATACATTTCAAGTAACACTAGGCAAAGGAGTCCCTGTCCCGCAGAGCTTACAATCTAAATGGTAAGTAGGGAGAACTTACAGAGACAGTAGGAGGGGATTCAGGTAAGTGCATCTGCAAGGGGCCACATAAAACTCCAGATTTTGAATTAACAATATAGTTTGAGGTTCAAAATACCCGTAGTAATCAAGGCAACGCTGTGAAACAAAAATGACAGTGACTTTATTTAACTGTCTGGGTATATTGGAGAAACAGCAACCAACAAATTCAATACAAATATATCCATATATCAAGAAACTCGCCAGAGAAATTAGGCATGAGTTTACAACCAGCGGCAGCACCTAAACGCACAGGGCCCTGCGTGCATCCGAATATCAGTGCTAAAAAGTAGTACAAATGATTATAAAATGTGTGTTGCACATATTAAGGTCGTCGTGTGACTTCATACATATTATGATCCAATGTTAACTGCCTTTCAAGATGATACAGATGTGGCAACGGTTGTTGATCCCACTGGCACATTACATTGGGATAGCCTGTGATATTTAATCCTGAAGAACAGGGCATTACTGGCCAATAATGCCCTGGCTGGAAGAGTTCCACTTTGTAGTCATATTGATTTTTTTTCAGCATGATTGTCTACATTCTTATGCTTTTACTGCAAGTTTATTAAAAGGAAATTGTACATACACACAGCCCCCTCTACACACAGACACACACACACACACGCACGCAAAACACACACTGCAGAGACACACAAACCAACAAAGCAGACTCTGCCACCTCTACATCCACAAAACACACCAGCAGCCCCCTCCCTACACCCACTGCAGCCCCCTGTAAAACCACACACTACAGACACACACACCAACAAAACACTCTGCACCCCTCCACCACCCACAAAACACACACACTGCAGCACCCATCTGCACCCACAGAAACAAAACAGACTCTGCTGCCCCCTCTACACCGACAAAACACACACCAATAAAACATTCTGCTGGCCCCATTTACACCCACAAAACATACAACAGTCACACAAACCTTTCCCCTAATTCTCCTGTGCGGAGCTTACTGCAGGCAGGGTGGGGGAGGAGTCAGTGCCTTGCTGCTGCCTCCTGTCCAATCACCTCCCCTGTCTGAGTGCTGATCTCAATCTTTGTGAATGAGAACTGAAAGCTGATTGGCTGAAAAACTTGGCAGGGTGCCAAAAATTTCAGGCCTTTACTAATTAGATAATGCCCGTTATTTTAACCAATCAGAGCTGGCATTTCAATAATGCCCAGAATGTAACATCTTTAGCCTATAATTAAGTAATAATCCCTGAAGAACAGGGCATTACTGGCCAATAATGCCCTGGCTGGAAGAGTTGAAGGCCCGAGGAGAAGCCGAGGGACTTTAACCCAGCCAGGGCATTATTGGCTAGTAATGCCCTGTTCTGAGGGGATTATTACTAATATAGGCTAAATGTAGGCTTTTTAAATTTATTTTTTAAATTTTCATAAAAAAGATACACTTTTGTAGTCAAATGGATTTTTATCAGCATGATTGTCTACATTCTTATGCTTTTACTGCAAGTTTATTAAACGGAAATTGTACATATATACACAGACACCTCTATATACACACACAAACACACACACACTCACTCACTGCAGCCCCCACCCCCTCTATATACACAAACACACTCTGCAGTCCCCCTCCTCTACACCCACAAAACACACTGCAGCCCTCCTCCAACCTCTACACTCACAAAACACACACACACACACACACACACACACACACACACAGCAGCCCCCACCCCCCATCACCCACAAAAGTGCAACCCCCTATAAACCCACAAAACTGCAAACACACACACACCAAAACACACAGCAGCAGCTGCCCCCTCTACACTCACTGCAGCCCACTGTAAACCCACACACTGCAGACTCACACAAAACACTCTGCACCCCTCCTCCACCCACAAAACACACACTGAAGACACACACACTGCAGCCCCTCCCTCTCTACACTCACAAAACACACACACAGCAGACACACCAAGAAATCAGACTCTGCTGCCCCCTCTACACCCACAAAACACACACCAACAGAAGACAGACACACACACCAATAAAACACTCTGCTGGGCCCCCATTACACTCACAAAACACACAAAAGACACACAAACCTTTCCCCTCACTCTCCTGTGCAGAGCTCTGCAGGCAGGGTGGGGGAGGAGTCAGTGCCTTGCTGCTGCCTCCTATCCAATCACCTCCCCTGTCTAAGAGCAAATCTCACTCTTTGTCGATGAGAACTGAAAGCTGATTGGCTGAAAAACTTGACAAGGTGCCAAAACTTCCGGGCCATTACTGATTGGATAATGCCCGGAATTTTTAACCGATCAGAGAGCAGGGATTTCAATAATGCCCGGAATTTAACAGCTTTAGCCTATAATAGATATTATAGGCTAAAGCTGATTGGTTAAAATTCCGGGCATTATTCATTCTGTAATGCCCAGAATTTTTGCAATTTTTGCCAGCTTGCCAAGTTTTTATTTCTAGCCAATCAGCTTTTCCTTTGTCACAATAGCTCTGAGACAAAGCAGGGGATTGGTCAGGAGAAAGGAACAGCTCTCAGACAGGGCAGGGGATTGGTCAGGAGGCAGCAGCCAGGCAGTGACCCCTCCCTCCGTGAACAGAGCTCCACGGAGACAAGTGAGAGGAGGGAGAGTGTATTACTAGCTACAATGTACGGCTGCGTCCCCCGTGCCACAGACCGCGCTCATGCTTGTGAGTGGTAACTCGCAACTCTCCAAACATGAGCGCTGGACTGTCCTGCAACCTTTTCGGTGAGCACAGTGACTGGTGCTGATTGGCTGAGGAGGTCATGTGACCCCTCAGCCTGCCTCAAAGTCAATTTAATTTGTCTCGGCCAGCACCTGCGAGAGTACGTGCACGCTCACGGGCACGCGCGCCGACTGAGTGTGGCCGGACAGATTTAAATTGATTGTGCTGACCGCGCCGAGCGCCAAGCGCGGTCAGCAGCAGCCTAAGTGTCTGTCTACAGAGTTTGTTTGTAGCTGTAGTTTGTGTGTGGGTTTGTGGGGGTGTGTTGTGTGTGTGTGTGTGTGTGTGTGTGTGTGTGTGTGTGTGTGTGTGTGTGTGTGTGTGTGTGTGTGTGTGTGTGTGTGTGTAGAGCTGCAGTGTGTGTGTGTGGTGCTGTTGTGTTGTATGTGTGTGTAGCAGCAGCAGTGTGTAACAGAAGCAGCAGAGTTTGGGTGTAGCTACCGAGTATGTGTGTAGCAGCAGTTTGTGTGTGTGTGTGGAGCTGTTGTGTTGTGTGTAGAGCTGCAGTGTGTGTGTGTATGTGTGTGCATACAGAGGTGGCAAAAGTGTGTGGCTATAGATATCTGCAGTGTAAGTTTATATAGAGGTGTTTTGATGTATTTACCATTTTATTTTAATTAAAAAATCTATATAACTATACAAAAGTGTCTTATTTATTTAAAAAGCCTACATTTAGCCTATAATACAGTAGTAATACACCCCTCAGAACAGGACATTACTGGTCAATAATGCCCTGGCTGGGTTAAAGTCCTGCAGCTTTGCCTCAGGCCTTCAGCTCTTCCAGCCAGGGCATTATTGGCCAGTAATGCCCTGTTCTTCGGGAATTATTACTTAAATATCGTCGGTGTAAAGGTAAAAGTCATTAACTACATTCTTTGAGTACTGAGGAAATTGGCGATTAAATGTTCTTTTTGACAAGAAAAAGTCTTATAAAAAAGTAACCTGTACATACAACAACGATATAGTCACTCACGAAGAAAGACAGGAAATGTAGCTTTTGTTTCCTTGCATGAAATAAGGGCAGGCCCTAGGGCAAGACGATCGCCTTGTGCCTCGTGCCTTCGGAGGCCTCATGTTTCCTTAGCCTGTCGGCGCCGGGATCCAACTTCCGCTGAACCGGAGGCGGTGGAGCTGGAGAAGGGTGGGAGGGGGTCTTACCTTCTCTGGAGCGGCCTCGCTCATGTAGCGTCACGTTGCCATGGTGACTGACATCAAATGACGCTGTTACATCATATGATGCGTTGCCATGGCAACGTGACCACATGCCGCCGTTTGCGTCATGACGCATGAAGGCCGCTTTTCAAGGTCTGTACCCGTAACTTTTTCCACAGGAGGGGCCCCGCAAAGGCAATGGCTAGCCCTAATAAGGGCGATATCTAAGTGGGGACGATTACAGCAATGTAAATGTATCACTGGCTTATTTATTAGGGAAGGAATTAAAGCAGCAACCCTGACTATACAAAATGTTGGGTTTTTTGTTAATTAATTAATTAGAAAAATATATATTTTAGCAAATAGAAAATGAAATACAGCTCAACCCCGTTAAAACGCGATCCGTTACAATGCGAATCCTCTTATAACGCGATGCAAGCGTGGCTCCCAATTTTTATATTTCTGAATACTTTACAACACGATTATTGGTATCTTAAATACTTTATTGTACATTGCATACAATTGTACGTTATTTCTAACGCGATCCACTTATAGCGCGATGTGATTCTTTGGACCCCCAGCACAGCGTAATAAGGGGGTTGAGCTGTACATATTCTCTTTGCTTTGATGTTTTTACATAAAAGAAGGGTGGTGGGTCCAAAAGTAGCATTAGACAGATTTTGACACACCATTTTTTTCTCATATAATTACAGTAACTAAACAGTAAAACACCCAGACACTACTTATATTTTCTTAATGTTGACAATTAGAGGAATTTGGGGAGTGGTAACTTTAAACTGTCATATAAAAAGGAGATTATGTTGAGTGTCCTTTTCTATAACAGATACAATTAACATTTTGTGAGATGCTTTTAGATTAGGTTAAGGCTGCATTTTAATACCACCTGCCAAGCAATAACATAACATGACACAAGCTACTGCCAAAGTCAATCAAGAATGACACTACATTCCGAACAGCTGCTTTTGGGATGTAGAATAAGGCCTTTAGTACAGTGGGAAAGGAGGCAGAGGGGCACTTTTTGTGACCATCAGAAATATAGGTGTACTAAAGCCCCAAAATAAAACCAGGAATGACCCCCTATTGATTTTGGAGGTCATCCTAATAATGCCAATCTCATAATCTTCGCAAATGAGTAAGCATGTTGCTGCTTCCATATTTTTGTGCAGTGGAAGAATACGCTCCATGATCCCGGCTTATAATGATCATGGGAATGGAACTACTGAAATAACCCCCAAAATGGGGGACATGTTCTGCAATGCCTTTTACACCTACACATTGTGTGTGTGTGTGTGTGTGTGTGTATTCACCTCCCCTTGCAATTAAGGTTTCCTCAACCCCCCTCGAGGGTGACCTCCCATTGCGTGTGTATATATATGCCCACACCACGTTGCAGTATCTTCAAGTGCCAGAATAAGGCAGGCAAGGTAGTATTTCTCTATATAGGGTTTATTTACAGGGTTAAATAATACACTAACAGGCCCACCGTCCCTTTAAGTCAAAACAAATCATAAAATAAATGCCAACTCCTCTTACGGGACTAACTATACATGCAGCTTCAGCCCTTACTAACTGGATGGAAGCTAAGCTGGTTACCACCCCAAAGAGGTACTATTATAGCTAAACATACACAGTCTCTGCACTCATAAATATAGTGTTTGTCTTATCTGTTTCTGTTGGAGCTCCAGGTAGTTCCCTCTGGACCCTGTGAGAGTTCAGAGAATCCCTCCCTGTAGTTCCAAGGTTATGGACCGGATGTCCTCAATTCAGTGCAGTCTCGCATCCTTCATTCTTAGGGGAGCTCAGCCCCACGAGATCTCAGAGAATCTCTCCTCTGTAAGTCCAATATTAAGGACAAGACATCAATGCTTCAGCGCGGTCTCGCGTCCTTCCATCCTCTTCCTATGATTAAGACCCAGGCAGTCCCAGCAGACCCCGCGACCACAGTCCAGCAGGTCTAGGGGACTGTGCCAGCTTCCATAGCTGGGGAGAACTCTTCTCTGTCCCCCTCCTCTGGGAACAGTCTGTCTGAGTGTGTAGTCACTTCCTGACCTTTAAAACTCTATGTGCAATCACGTGGAGTTGGAGTAGATGTTGGTGCTTATCCCTTAGAGGGAAGATAGATAAGGTGTTTTCACTGGACAGCCTTGCAGGAAAATGAGACAGCACACAAAGGTAGTAGTTCCAAAAAAAACTGTATTGAAGTACGTGGCACACACACCGACGTTTCGGGCCTCAAAGAGGGACTTTTCTCAAGGGAGTACACCCCTGATAAAGTCGCCAATATCGCTGCGACGAATCGCATAGGGTTACTCAATAGGACTGTTGACCAAAGATTCTGGGAGAAGCAAGCAGCACCATGGACAGGAGAGGTATCACAATTGTGCCAGGGGACTACAGTGTGGACGCACATCTTTGAAGTGTACCCGGATCCGGAAGTGGATATACAGCACACTACTCTCACCACGAGGTTACAGATCACCGGTATTCCTCCGATGGAGACTACCCAGATGAACCATGTACTTTGTACAGATCTTTGTACAGATCCCATGCACATGTTCTATCTACTTTTGTGAGTGGCCTGTTGTTATCTCATTTTTATTAAATCTTGTACCGATTTAAGCTATGGAGGTCGCGCTGTTCTTTCTTCTTTTATAGTGATTAATGGAAGGCTTTGACAAAGCGCCCAGTGCGTGAAACGCGTCAGAGGATCTGTCAGGATTTTTTGTCTACATGTTTTTTAATCAATGCACACACAGACACGCACACACAGCCACACAAACACACACAAAAATAGCCCAAATCCATGCCCCATCCCCTCCCCCCCCCCCCACTCAAAACAGTATTGTACTATATGTTTTCTATTTTTCATTCACATAATCCTGGATGTAGTTGCGCTCCTGATATTTTGCTTCTCTGTACCTGTCTGGACTTGGATCGAGTCCATTTGTGGAGCGACAACTTCCAGTCGTAATATAAATTATTTTCTTCACTGGTTTTACATTTTAACAGTATGTGCGCTTGAACTCTTCTCTTTGCCTTTAGTGCAATGAAAAACAGAAGTGCTCAATGTCTTGTATATGGTGTAAAAACAAAGTCTCATCTTATGGAACATAGATAGAGATAACACATAACATAGCATATATGTCACGATCGAATAAATTAGTGATAGAATACTTTCATAGAGGTGTAGCCAGGTCCGCTCTGGGTCCCCCTTAAGTCCTGGTACGGCTGGCAGCGGAGGCTATGGCGAGTGCTGGCGGCATATGGGGGAAGCTGCGAGAGCAATGCGGTAGCTAGAGGGGCGACTGGGTCGCCGGAGCTCCTTGGCGGGATGCCGGTAAGGGCGCCGCCATTTTGTATTTGCCACGCATGCGCGATAGGAGTCCTGTGCATGCGCAATGGGTGCGCAAGCATTGGCCATTAGAGGAAGGCTCTGCGAAGGGACTACATGTCCCATGAGCCTCTGCGGTTACCAACCACATGTGCGCGACCAGCCAATAGGGCTGACAGGATTCCCTGCACAGGGATTAATACATTTGGCGCGCCTGAGACCACGCCAGTCAGGAGCTGGACAGAAGAGGGTAAGGTAGTGTCTCAGGTGCCAGTGGCCCTGAGACTAGGACTAGAGTCCCACTTCAGGCCCCAGCTAGGTTCCGACTCCCCATTAGCTTGTGGGTGCTGCAGGGAATGCCCCTCAGATAGGGACACTTTCCCTATTAGCCCAATAGTGTCAGGGACACAGCAAAGATGCCGTGTAGTGACATACGGCTTGTGGTAAGGAGACCAGACTACCACAAGCAAAGGCGGTTGTCTTCGTTGGATCAGACAGATCCTGTCATCAGTTGGTGGTACCCAGGTGCTGGAGGGCCCGGCAGGTATCCATCTCAACAAGTGCACCAACGGCCACACACACATTCTGTGGGTAGCGCTTTGGGATGGGTTCAGCTCTGTGGACACCGGCTTGTTAGATGCCATGGGCAACTAAGTACTTTGGGGCAACCTCACCAGGGTGTGTATACGGAGGTGATTGGACAGTGGAGGCACTGTTTGGGTTCGGCCGTGCATGGCCTGTACCATACTGTGTTATAGTTGTTCCATAAGTTGCCTGTTCAGTAAATACTCTTTTACCATACCTGTATGTGTGTTTACTATTGTATAGTCTTGGGAGGAGCTATCCTATTGTATTGGGATCCTTCTCAGGTGGAGGCGCTGTCACCAGATAGAATCAGGTACACCCCAGGCTCCCTGCAGCAGAGGATCAGGCCTACTGTGAGCCAATCAGGTAACGCATCACACATAGTTTCTCTAGACACGGGGGAACGGTGGATACAGAGGATACTGTGAAATTCCTCGTTTAAACCTGTTTTGAGAGTGCCAAATTTTTGCATGAATTTATATCCCCACGTTTTCTGTCTGTGTGCTGAAGTTTCCCTTCAATATGGTGATATTCAAGTCTTTAATGCCATGACCACTACTGCAGAATTGTTCTCCCGATGGTGTGTCCGTTTAATACTTCTGGATACAATAGTGTGACGAGGCATATTCAGGGTCTGTCCTGTTTCACCTACATAAAACCCGGTGTTGGGGCATTTCATGCACATAATAAAATAGACAACATTTGATGATCAGCAGGAGAAGAAAAAAAAGGTCAGGATTTTGTCATCTTTGTGTGTGCAGTATTTATATCTTGTCTGTAGTTGGGATGTGTGCTGGGAAATGTGCTTCTGCATGTACAGTAAGATGGCACGGGAAGATTGTTTCAGGTTGGGTGGTTGATTTTAGGAGAATAAGAAAGGTTCTGGGAATCTTTATCTCAGCCTGTCTTCTTTGTAGAGGATCAGTTGAGACCTTGGAATCTTATAATATATGAAGGATGTTCAAAAATTAAGGATCGTAAGGTTGAGCATCTAAACAGGCACTAGTAATAGTTTCTCCGGATCCAGGATTAAAATGCATGCAAACGTGAAGTAAAGTGAACTACAATTTCAACCATACATAGACTATTTGCTGTTTTGAGACTAACAACATGGCACATTCAATGGGAAGCTATTGTTGGGTAGAAAACTAATAACAATCTGAGAATGGTGGGTAAAAAGTGACAATATAGTTCTTGGTGCATAGCTCAGAGGAAAATAGAAAGTATACAAACCTCATTGGGTATGCTTCCTATTGCCTGGGAGTCCTGCCAAATGATGGGGCACCAGAAGGTCTTATTTGGTTGTTTTTCCCCCCTATGTTATGTGACATGATTACAGACACAGGACACAGATGGTCAAATGTTTTCATATTATGAAAACTGACAACTCCGGCTGCTTTGCCATGTCTTTGCTGGGTGCTTCCATATCAAGTAGAGTTGCAATGTAGGCACAAGGTAAGATCTAAGGAAACACATCGAAATAAAACAGCTACAACTGGTTAGAGTCCAATATGCTCAAAACTTCCAGAGTTTAATTTGGAAACAGAGAAACGGGTAGACTACAAATTCTTCTCTTGCTGGTGAGTGAAGTGTCTGTAGTTCCGCAATACAGATCAAACTTCTGTTCGCTTTGTTCATGGATGGAGCTATGCCAGTAGTTCTTTAAAGCAGTGCTTCCTCCCCTTACCCCCCCCCCCCCAAGAAGCCTTTATGAGCTCCTATAATGCTAGAATCTTGCCCCCCTGAGCATTTCTTGCTCTTTTTAAAAAAAGAAAAGTTTTATTTTTGTAAAATAATCCTAGTTTTTTTTCCATCTCTAGCGTTCGAGGATAACCTGGCAACTTCAGACTGTATGGGGCTCTGGGGAGGCATCCATTTTGACTTCCCAGGCATTTAATGTTTTAGCTGCTGAGATCTGCTGAACGGAGCATCAGGTTTTAAAATAAAAAAACATCCCTGAAAGGGCAAGATATGCGCTTTTCTTTTCTTTTTTTAAAGATAGTTCTAACATGCAATTTTTTGTTGTTGTTGTCCATATTGCTGTTTTATACAGTTTATCTTCCACAATTGTTTTGCAAATAGAACAAAACCCACCCACCTGTTCACAATCAACCGATTAGTTTAAGTTTTCAACATGTTCTTATCTTATATTATTGTTACATTACAGAACAGGGAAAGAATGAAAGATCCAGCTCTTACTTTTCGCTGACCATCAAGAGTTATGTCTCCAAGTAAAATGATTTGTGTAATTTTTGTAAGCTTATATTTCTCCATCAGTAGTGCTATTGAAACAATGGTTAAGAAGATAACACATGTAATCCTCCCTGACCGGCTCCCTAGGGAGGTTGCATCGGTGTAGTTGCAATTTTACTTGTCTCAGGGGCTGTCAATTATCTGCTAGGCCAGGGGTACACAAACTATTGGAGTTGCGCCCTCCCTGCTTGGTCCTCCCGGTGCTCGCGCCCCCTTACGTCGTTGTGCGGCATCAAATGACGCCGCGGGGTCATGTGACTACACGTCATGACCCCACATCATCATTTGACGCCCCGTTGCTATGGTGACGCGTCACACCACGCATCTGAATCCCAGTAAGTGAAGTTGCAGAGGCCTCACCCAATTCCCCGGTATTTCATTTAAATGCCTTGGGGAAGAGCGCGGGATCTCTGCAACCACCCGCGCCCCCCCCAGTTTGTGCACCCCTGTGCTAGGCGATGGAAAAGATGGGTGCCAGGAGTTTTGTAGTTATAAATAGGCTTTATTGATGTCAATATCTACAGCTTCTTCTAAAGGTGCATTACTGCATCCCTGGAGAGGCACATCTCTGGAAGAGGTTACATGGACATATATTTGTGATAGCACTTCTTGTATAACCACGTATATCAGGGTCCCTGCTTGGGCTACCCTGTGTACAGTGGCGGATTTCCCTTTAGGCCTGGGCCCAGAGCGTCAAAATTTGGGGCAGCACAAATGTCCGGCCCCATATACTTTTTCCGCGCTCTCTGGCATATTGGGTCTGATGGGAAGTCACTTAGCTGTTGCGGTCGCCTTGTTACTTGCCGCCCTGGTTCTCCTTCTGAACCGCAGCATCAAATGACCTGCTTCTCTATCAGAATAGTCCCAGAGCTACAGATTGGGCTCCTATGGGACACTGGCCTCCCCTCTGGGAGCCTCTACTGCTATGACTCCCACGTTTCTAGGGAGCCTATCTTCAACAGCACTTCCCTATCTATCAAAACAACAAAGGGGCTACTACCCTAAATGACCTTATTACATAACTGTGTACTTACATATTTACAGATGAGACCTCCTCCTTTGGCTCTCCTCCTAGGATCTCAGGGTGGATTCCTAATCCCACCCTATTTATAATTACCAGTGACATCACTAGTCACCATGCTAACAGGGGGAGTGGTTTGGATTCTACAAAATCCTTCTATACTAGGTGACAGGCTAGGCACCTTCTAGAAGGTGGGTGGAGCGAAAAGTATACTTAGTATCCTACACTAATTGACAGGATGAAGGTGGGCATGGCTAAACTTCTTCCAACAAATATGGGGAAAAGGGCACAGTACTTTGCAACAACCCATACAGTTAACACTTTAAGGGCATTAACTCCTTAAATGCCCATAGTAATCCCAGAGGGGGGTTACACATACATGGCTTTTAACGCATTCTTCTCACTTTCAGAGGTGTAAAAATGTCTGCTACATCTGTAGGCTTATATTTGTAGCTTCATAGAGATATGCTTGACCTTGTTTGGCTTATTAGATACAGTATATGCTTATCTTGACTTTATGGAATATAATATACAGCCCTAATGGTTGGAGTGAATTATTTATGGTATGGATTCTGGACATTTTGATACTATACAGTATGTATATATATCAAAATGTCCAGAATCCATACCATAATATATATATATATATATATATATATATATATATATATATATATATATATATATATATATATATATATATATATATATATATATATATATATATATATTGTTGTGCGTGCTTTCTTTTTTGTTAAATGCTCTCTTGGGCCCAGATTCATTGCATTTCAATAAACTAATAATGCAAATTTATCTCAAAAAAACTTTAGTTATTTTTATGGTGAAATACATCAATGTTGTATCGCCAATAATATGGCACCTCCTTTTGGGTGCGTTAAAAACATAGATTCTAAAAGAAAAACAGAGAATATAGCAAGTTTAATTAAAAAAAATAGTATTCATCAAATTTCGATATTTTTTTAAATGCTATTAATATTTCTATTATCTCCCCTTTTGTATCACCTACTCCAGGCTGGTGCTAAGCAGACCTTTCCTATGTACAGATGCAGCCACTTCTATCTGTAAGAGACATGAGTTAAGAGTAGACTGGATCAGTAACTCTCCATGCGTGCCTCTAACAGGCGATCATGCCGCTTTTATTATAATAACGTAGTATTGAAGCAGGGGGTCTCCGGAGCTGAAACACATTCATTTCAGCCTCAGGGACCCCCTGCTTCCCGAGATACAGGCCCCAGTATGGGGTGTTGGTATCTACGCCATGTTTAAATGTCCCGGTCACGTGATGCAAGAGATTTCAACAATGCAGGGAGATACCGGCAGCCCATACCAGGGCCTGTAACTCGAGAAGCAGGGGGTCCCCGGGGCTGAAATTAATGTGGTCCAGCTCTGGAGACCCCCTGTTTCAATACTGTTTTATTAAAATAAAAGCAGCTTCATTACCTTTGCCGCTAGCCGATAAGGCAATGAAGGGGTTAAACCGGAGTACTTGGTTTATTGGGGGCAGAGGAGGTAGGTGAAGGGGGTAGTTGCCCCAGGGTGGGTGGTTAGGTCTACCGGGAAGGATGCGGGAGGGGTTAACCCCTTCATTACCCTAGCGGTAGTAACCTCTTTAAAGCTTTCAGCGAAATATCGCCAGTAAGCGAAATATGGTGTAGATATCCCAGCTGTAGTCTCAGCATTAAGCGAATCTAGAAATTTTAGACCGTTTTGCAAATGAACATATTAAAAGAAATTGCAATGCACATTGACTTAATCCTTGCCAAATTAGTTGCAATTTGCTCTCAAAATACTTGTAACATCCTATTTTTATTATTAACTTCTCTGCTTGCTCTGCTCTGATGTCGTTTTTCACTACTTGAAAAGGGCACATTTTGCAGGGTTGACAACCTCATGTGAAAGTTTTGCACATTTCTACTCATAATAACAAATTTGGCTCACTTGCATATCTTCTGCCAAATATCACTGTAAATCATAACATAAACTATATATTCATTTTTGTGATTTTGAATAAATGCTTATCCTGAAGAAGGACCCTGTGAGGTTTGAAAGCTCGTGCACTGTAAATTGTTTTATTGGTTTAATAGAAGGTATCTTAGTATCTAATAAGATACTGCAGAGAAAAGCAACTTGCCATATTTAGTATTAATTGGTGATATTTTTGCGGCCTTAAAAAAAACTGCGGATAACATGAGGTCAAATGCAGACAAATAAGGTACAAATTAGATAACACCAGAGAACAATGAACCCGCTGCTAGCAATAATAAAGTGAATTGGTTTGGAAGATATTTTAAACATTTAACAAAACTGGTTTAAATCCTCACTGCTCTCACACCTCCATGCGTAGGTCAACAGATACCATGGAAACTGGATTACTAATGACTGGCATCACATGGTAACACGTGTAAACTCTTCCTGAGGAAGGATGTTACAGAGCAGAGATACGCTCTTTAAAATATCACCAAGTGTGATGAACCTTCCTACTTTTTTTAAAAATCTGCACGTCTGATAAAATATTTTCCTTTTCTAAATAAAATGTAAACATTGACACAAAATTATTGCTTAGATAAACGTAGTTGTGAGTATACAAGAAATAAAGTCAATATTTTACTTAATTTAATTTTATAGATTGTATTTTATAGAATATGTACTTTGCAGAGGTATGAGAGCTTTGTCTTCTGTGTTGTTTTGCTTTAGGGAAGCAAATCTTTGTCACACCCAAACTTATCTTGCCCTACAGTATGTCTGACATCTGACACAGGACCTAAATGTTTACATTATGTATCCAAAATTAATATATTTTGGAGTCCTGCTATCCTACATTCTAGGGCAGTATTTTTCCACAGGGGTTACTAGCAGGGTTGCCACCTCTCCAGGTTTGACCCGGAGACTCCGGGTTTTGGGCAAATACCTCCTGGCTACGGATTTAGCCTGTCAATCTTCAGGTGCGGCATGGGGCAGCGGCGTCTCCGACATTCTCCTGCAATTCCCCCCCCAACTGCAGTGGACATGGCTGCGCGGCGTCAAATGACGCTGCGTTGCCATGACAATGGCTTCATAATGCTACCAGGCGTCACGTTGCAACGTGACGTGGCGTAGTATCATGTCGTCACGTAGCATCCCGTTCTCATGGCAACGTGTTGTCATTTGATGCCGCGCAGCCATGTTCACTGTAGTTGGAGGCGGACTTGCAGAAGGATGCCGGGAGATGCCGCCGCACCACGCCGCACCAAGTAAGATAAAAAAAATTTTACATTTTTCTCCGGGTTGGGCTTCAGTAGAAGGTGGCAACCCTGGTTACTAGGAACCCTTGGGTTCTGCGGGCATGCCTAAAGGGTTCCGTAATCTTCAGGTCCTTTGGAAATCGTACCACACATAGAAGAATTTACAATGCATCTGATCTCCAAAGGCCCTTTTAGAGAGGGTTGAAGTTCCTTACAATGCATCTGATCTCAGACACGCTATTAGAGAGGTATGTATGTATGTATGTCTTTTTGTATATCGTTATTTATATTGCGGCATTAATGTACATAGCGCTTCACATAGGGTTGCCATGTGTCCAGTATTGAACCGGACATCATGGTATTTGGTTACTCTGTACGGTAAAAAATGAGAGTTAATACCGGACATGTATGTGTCTGGTATTACCTCACTGGACATAGTAACTTGCCAGCTGGAATTGCGGGATTTCCCCCGAGAAGGGAGAGAGTAGGCCTGCTGCTCCTAGGGGACTGGACAGCTTCCTCCATTCTGATTGGCTGCTGCTGTATAATGCAGGGTTGGGGTGAGAGAGGATGAAGGAAGGGGTGGGGTGAGAGGATGAAGGGAGGGGTGGGGTGAGAGAGGATGAAGGGAGGCTGTGGGGTGAGAGAGGATGAAGGGAGAGGGGGTGAGGTGAGAGAGGATGAAGGGAGAGGGGATGTGGTGAGAGAGGATGAAAAGAGAGGGGGTGGGGTGACAGGATGAAGGGTGAGGGGGTGGGGTGAGAGAGGATGAAGGGAGAGGGGGTGGGGTGAGAGAGGATGAAGGGAGGGGGGGTGAGAGAGGATGAAGGGAGGGGGGGTGAGAGAGGATGAAGGGTGGGGGGGTGAGAGAGGATGAAGGGCCTCTTCCTCGCTCTGCATAGTTCCTGTTTCCCTGTGTGTACCTGACCTATGCTGTGCTCCCTCTGTGCTCCTGTGATTACCTGTTCCTGTGTTACTTTGGATTTCCCTAGCTTTGACCCCTGCTTACCCTGGACTACTCTGCTCTCTGGTACCCCTTTGAACCCTGCTACGCATACGACTCCGCTGACCTCTGGCTTCCTAGGACCTGGCTTGCCCTCTGACGACTCTACCCTCTGGATCCCTGAACATTGACAAACGGACACGACTATTCTCACGGACATTCCCTAAGCGTTGCAAGTATACAATAACAACTCTTCCAACAGGCCCAGCAATGCTATACCACACTCCGGGCTTGCTCCCACTGCTGTGGGTGTGTGGTATCACACCGTTCCCCCCTCAGTACTGGGGTCTAGCTTGGTCTGCGGGCATACAGGCGTGACAGTGGGTGAGTGACTTTAGTGGGTGGGTGAGTGAGTGATTTTAGTGAGTGGGTGAGTGAGTGACTTTAGTAGGTGGGTGACTGGGTGGGTGAGTGACTTTAGTGGGTGAGTGAGTGACTGGGTGGGTGAGTGAGTGACTGGGTGAATGAGTGACTGGGTGGGTGGGTGAGTGAGTGGGTGGGTGAGTGAGTGGGTGAGTGACTGGGTGGGTGAGTGAGTGACTGGGTGGGTGAGTGACTGGGTCAGTGAGTGACTGGGTGGGTGAGTGAGTGATTGGGTGTGTGAGTGAGTGACTGTGTGAGTGAGTGACTGTGGGGGTGGGTGAGTGACTGGGTGGGTGAGTGGGTGACAGTGTGGGTGAGTGACTGGGTGAGTGGGTGACTGGATGGGTGAGTGGATGGGTGACTGAGTGACTGGGTGGGTGGGTGTGTGAGTGACTGGGTGGGGTGGGTGTGTGAGGGGCTGGGTGGGTGAGTGACTGGGTTTGGGTGGGTGAGTGAGTTGAGTGAGTGACTTGAGTGACTGGGTTGACTGAGTGGGTGGCTGAGTGACTGGGTGGGTGACTGTGTGACTGGGTGGGTGACTGAGTGACTGGGTGGGTGTGTGGGTGGGTGACTGAGTGCTCAGGTGGGGGGGTGACTGAGTGCTCGGGTGGGTGAGTGACTGAGTGAGTGGGTGGGTGGGTGAGTGACTGGGTGAGTGGATGACTGAGTGGGTGGGTGACTGAGTGGGTGAGTGTGTGGGTGCTGGGTGACTTTGGGTGGGTGGGTGACTTTGGGTGGGTGGGTGACTTTGGGTGGGTGGGTGACTGGGTGGGTGACCTTGGGTGGGTGACTGGGTGGGTGACTGGGTGGGTGTGTTATCTCTCCCCCCTGCATCTCTTTCCCCCCCTGCATTTCTTTCCCACCCTGCATTTTCCCCCCCTGCATTTCTTCCCCCCCCCCCTGCATCTCTCCCCCCCCCCCCTGCTGTCCCCATACCTGAAGCGGTGGCAGAGGCTGCAGGTAGGAGCCAGGGAAGGGAAAGGGCGGTGAGGCGCTGTGAGGCAAGCGCCCGCGCCCTAGGCAGCCGCAGCTGTAGGGAGGGGGGAGGACGGCGGCGCGGGGGCTGTGAGGTGCGGTGAGGCGGCCGTGGCAGGCGCAGCTGAAGGGAGGGGGGAGGATGGCGGCGCGGGGGCTGTGAGGCGTGGTGAGGCGGCCGTGGCAGGCGCAGCTGAAGGGAGGCGGGAGGACGGCGGCGAGGGGGCAGTGAGGCGAGTGGCGGCGCCCCTGGCAGTCAGCCGAAGCAGGGTGAGTCGAGCGGTGGAGCCCCTGGCAGGCGCAGCTGAAGAGAGGCGGGAGGATGACGGCGCTGGTGCGGTGAGGCGCGTGTATGTAGTGGGGTGGTGGTGTGAGCAGGAGGATGGCGGCACGGGGGGAAGGAGGAGACAGTGAGGGAGACTGTGGAGTAGCAGAGAGTGTGGGGTCCTGGTAGGAGTAACTGTGCGGTCTGGCAGTCACAAAATGGACTGTGAGGCCAAGAGGGGCACGCGGTGTGAGGGTGGTGTGACTGTTACGGCCTGCGTAGGCGTGACGTTAGACCACCCCGCAGGCCAATGAGGTGATGTGTGAAAACACACATCCAAACATTATTTCAGTTTTATATATATAGATCTGTTATGTCATTTGTTCTAAATTTCACTCCAAGTATGCACCAATTTGCGTGAATTTGCACTATTTCATATTCTATTTCCTATAAAAATCCTCGGAAGTGCACTCCCTCCCAAGACTCCTCCCCAGATTTTTTACGAAACAGAATATAAATTGGTGAATACTTGGAGTGAAATTTAGAAAAAATTACGTAATAGCCAGGTCATTTCTTCCCCACCAACGATTCTTGCGCGCATCGCACCTTTCACCAGTGTCCAGTATTTTTGAACAAGCCAACTGGCAACCATAGCTTCACAGCAGTAAAACACGTGACATGATATAAATAACAAATAATACAAATAACAAAAAATGGGAAGAAGTGCTTCAGCCATAAAAGTAACATTTAGGAAAAGAAGTCCCTGCCCCGAAGATCTTACAATCTAATTAAGGTCCTACATAATTTCACAATATAATTATAGGGTTCCTTAACCCCCCAAAAAAAGTGGGAAACCACTGTCCTACAGTAATATATTAACCATGTTTTTGTTTTTCTTATGTAGTGCTGCCAACATACGTACACAATGGTGTTCAAATTATTTTACAGACCTAAAAAGCTCATTTTTGCTGCCTGCGGCAAATGGAAATTAGGGAACTTGCCCAAGCTCACGAGGAGAACTGACCATTGAACGCAAACCGGGGTTATCTGCTTCCAAGGCAGTGACATTACCACTGAGCTAGTCCTTCAAGCGCGCTGATGTCATCACTCCTTTTCTAGGATGGTGTTACTATTATCTCTTTCACCTTTTTTTCTTGAGTTTAATTTTTTTAATGTAAAAATAAATTATATTAATATAACTACTTTCACAAACTCACTCCTCTGTTTTCATATTCCTAACAAAATTAAAAATAATAATGTTTCCTTGTTTAGGAGAAAAGGTTAGTGAAACACTTATGCATTCCAATATTTAATATGCTTTAGAGAGATCAGCCGTGAATCAGGTTTTAATGTACTAGTAGGTACTGTACAAAAAGAGGTGTGACAAACTTTTGCACAAGTTCGCAAACATTTTGTACATTCAGTACGATATAGAAACAAGTTATGTACAGTATATTCTGGTATTCTCTACTGCAAATACCATAAACAAGGCACAGACACATGCATTAGCAGACTGCATTAGCATATTGGAGTTTGAGTTACTAGTTAGTGACACTGTGGTCTGATGCCTATGGATGAGAATTGGAGTTTACTGGTCTGCCTACAGTAAGTCAAACTATTTTTAGGCAGCTAGTGCTTGTAATTGCATTGCTGAGTATCAGTTATCCAAACACAGTGTGACTGTCTGTAATAATATCTGTAACATCAAGACAAAGGGTAAGGAAGTCTACTGTCTGGAGCACAAATGATGACTATACAGTTCCCGTCTCAGCAATTAGTATGGGGCTAATGACTGAGTGACCTCAACCCACGTAAATGTATAAAGGCACCCACACCCAGCCAGGCCCACTACTTCAACCAAGTGTACAATTTTCCACTTAGCTCCGTGGCTGACATTAAACATCTCATGCATCGACCTTGGCCCCCTGCAGATGCACTTACCACAACACTCTCCTACTGTCTCTGTAAGTTCTCCCTACTTACCATTTAGATTGTAAGCTCTTCGGTGCAGGGACTCTTTTTCCTAATGTTACTTTTATGTCTCAAGCATTTGTATGTATGTACTGTATGTCTTTATTCGTATAGCGCCATTAATGTACATAGCGCTTCACAGTAGTAATAGTTAGTCATATAAATAATAAGATATAAATGTAGCCCCGGTCTCTTTTTGGTCCCAGAGACCCCCCGCCTTGCGTGCCAAGCGGTTGCAGGTGCCGCCGGAAGCAGCGACGGACCCGTCGGCACGACGAGAAGGTGGGGGCCGGAGCAGGGAGCGCTCCGAGGACTCGCGGCGCACCTGGCAAGCCAATGCTACAGAGGCCTCCACGGGACTACAGTTCCCATGAGGCTTAGGGCCAAAGACCCCAGGTGTCCCCAAGTGGCCAATGAGAGGCCAGGATTCCCTAGAGCAGGGATAGATACATTTCGCGGGCTTAGGAGAGCGTCAGTTGCAGTTGAGGCTGGGAGCAGGAAGGGAGAGGCAGGGTGTAGGGAGCAAGTGGCTCCTACACCAGGTAAGGTGATCCCCAGGTCCCAGGCAGGCCCAATCCCCACTAGGGTAGTGGTAGGTACTGAGGGACGGCCCCTAAGGTAGGGACCCTGCCCTTAGGTGTGAGTGTGTGTGCAGTCTTGTCAGTGTCACGGCTGTCAGTGCTGTGAGCGCTGACAAGAAGGCACAGTGTGTGTGTAGTGTAGCTGCAGGTACCAGGTTGAGTGCAGTGCGGTTGCTGCAGGTACAGTGTGAGTGCAGTGCGGTTGCTGCAGGTAGAGTGTGAGTGCAGTGTGGTTGCTGCAGGTACAGTTAGTGCAGTGGGTTGCTGCAGGTATAAGGGAGAGGTAGTGTGGGTGCAGGGGGTCAGTGACCCGCCTGCATAGGACAGTTCTACCCCGCAGGCCCTAGGAGTATTCCCTAAAGTCACCATAGGTTGCTGTGCTGCAGGGATGCCCTATAGTGGTAGCGAGCATCACCCTTACTGAGTACCAGCTAGGGACAAAGCACAGAGTTGCGGCGGTTGCAGTCATCTGGGACCAGACGGCTGGACACCGTGATATCTGGAGGCTACGTGTCGGAGGCGTCTGACCCTTTGTGAAGTTGTTGCCGGTCACAGCCGTGACCGGAAGGTATTATTACATCAAGTGCACCAACACCGGTCAATAGGCGCTGATCCCGCCTTAGGCGTAACTCTTTAGGGACTCTAAGCGAGTGGCTAAACAACTGAGCCTATACCACTACATTACCGTACACGGACACGGTGTGGAGCACGTGGTAGCGGGACAGAGACGGTACTCAATAGGAGCGTGGCTGAGCCACTACCGTTATAAGGACGGTACCAGTTATTAGGGTGTTAGGCATTGCTGTTAAGGTTAGGTGTTAGGTTATGTGTTAGGATGAGCTATAAGTGTTACCCCAGGCTCCCAGCTAGCGGAGGCTCAGATCTCCTGGAGCCACAGGTTGTGTACAGTGACCAGTAGTCTCTTTGGGAGCGTCAGAAAAAGGGCTACATAAATAACACATAATAAGATATAAATAACACAATGGGAATAAGTGCTTCAGACTTAAAAGTAACATTTTGGAAAAGGAGTCCCTGCTCCGAAGAGCTTACAATCTAATTGGCTGGTAGGAAGAACGTACAGAGACAGTAGAAGGGCATTCTGGTAAGTGCGTCTGCAGGGGGCCAAGGTTAATGTAAGAGGTGTTAATTATCAGCCATCGAGCTACTCATATGCTTCCTTAAGCAGGTGTGTTTTAAAGGTGGATAGAGAGTGTTCTTGTTGGATATTGAGGGGAAGGGCATTCCAGAGGTGTGGGGCAGTCAGTGAGAAAGCTTTAAGGCGGGAGAAGGCTTTAGATTCAAAGAGGGTAGAGAGAAGACATCCTTGAGCAGAACGCAAGAGCCGGGATGGTGTATAGCGAGAAATTAGGACTGAGATGTAAGGAGGAGCAGAAAAGTGTAAAGCTTTAAAAGTGAGGAGAAGAATGGAGTGTGAGATGCGGGATTTGATAGGAAGCCAGGAGAGGGATTTCAGCAGGGGAGACGCTGAGACAGATTTAGGGAGCAGAGTGATTCTGGCAGCAGCGTATAGGGCTCGTCCAGAGCGGGCGTGCGCTCACACTGGACACGTTGCGACAATGCACGTGTCCCGCGTCCACCCGGCACTCAGCCGCTTGCCGAGCGAGCAAATTTGAATTTTCCGCTCGCAAGCGCGTCACGTGAGCGGTTCGTCCAATGAGGGTGAACCAGCTCAGTGACGTAGAGGCGCGGCCCCAGACGCGCGCGCACCTAGCCAGCCAGGAATCGCCCGGCCGACTAAGGCGCAGCGCTGGAGTGCCAGCGTGCCTCTACCCACCCTGGACAAGACCTAAGGATAGATTTGTAGGGAAGACAGGTGGAAGGCAGGAAGGCCGGACAGCAGGAGGTTACAGTAATCAAGACGGGAGAGAATGAGGGCCTGAGTCAGAGTTTTATCAGTCGAGCAGCAGAGGAAAGGGCGTATCTCTGTGATATTGTTGAGGAAAAAGCGACAGGTTTTAGAAACGTTTTGAATGTGAGAAAAGAATGTGAGAGAGGAGTCGAGTGTGACCCCTAGGCAGCGTGCTTGGGCTACTGGGTGATTGTGTTGTATTGTATTGTATGTCTTTATTTATATAGCGCCATAAATGTACATAGCGTTTCACAGTAGTAATACATGTGGTAATCAAATAAATAACAGATAATATAAATAACAGATCATGGGAATAAGTGCTTTAGACATAAAAGTAACATTAAGGAAGAGGAGTCCCTGCCCCGAGGAGCTTACAGTCTAATTGGTAGGTAGGTAGAACGTAGAGAGACAGTAGGAGGGAGTTCTGGTAAGTGCATCTGCAGGGCGCCATGCTTTATGTGTCATGTTTTCAGAATATCCACAGTGCTATTAATATGCTTCTTTAAGCAAGTGTGTCTTAAGTTGGGTCTTAAAGGTGGATAGAGAGGGTGCTAGTCGGGTACTGAGGGGAAGGGCATTCCAGAGGTGTGGGGCAGTCTGTGAAAAAGGTTTAAGGCGGGAGAGGGCTTTAGATACAAAGGGGGTAGAAAGAAGACATCCTTGAGAAGAACGCAAGAGTCTGGATGGTGCATAATGAGAAATTAGGGCTGTGATGTAAGGAGGGGCAGAAGAGTGTAAAGCTTTAAAAGTGAGGAGAAGAATGGAGTGTGAGATGCGGGATTTGATCGGAAGCCAGGAGAGGGATTTTATGAGGGGAGATGCTAAGACAGATCTAGGAAAGAGTAGAGTGACTCTGGCAGCAGCGTTTAAGATAGATTGTAGGGGAGACAGGTGAGATGCAGGAAGGCCGGACAGCAGGAGGTTACAGTAATCAAGACGGGAGAGAATGAGGCCCTGAGTCAGAGTTTTAGCAGTCGAGCAACAGAGGAAAGGGCGTATCTTTGTTATATTGCGGAGGAAAAAGTGACAGGTTTTTTAAATGTTTTGAATGTGAGGGGCGAATGTGAGAGAGGAGTCGATTGTGACCCCTAGGCAGCGTGCTTAGGCTACTGGGTGAATGATCGTAGTTCCAACAGTAATGTGGAAGGAGGTAGTAGGGCCTGGTTTGGGAGGAAGTATGAGGAGCTCTGTTTTAGCCATGTTGAGTTTAAGGCGGCGGAGGGCCATCCAGGATGATATAGCAGAGAGACATTCAGAAACTTTGGTTTGTACAGCAGGTGTAAGGTCGGGTGTTGAAAAGTATATTTGTGTGTCGTCAGCTTAGAGGTGATAATTAAACCCAAAATATGTTATTAGGTCACCTGTTATTATGTGTTATATTATTATGCCACACAAATTACTGCTGTGAAGCGCTATGTATATGGATGGCGCCATACAAATAAAGATATACATACATATTTCACGATACAGTATAAGAAGGACGAGGATAAATAACAAAAGCTCAGCTGCTCTGAGTGTACAAGGACACTAAGTTGGCCAGCAGGGAACATACAACATATCTTGTTATGGTTTTGATTATAAATAACTTTAAGTGGGATTTCATTCAAAATCCTATAGGTTTTTCTTTTAAATAAATCAGTTGTGTAGTATTAAATAATTACTGCAGAAAACAGATACAAACCGGCGCCTTAATGATACAGTCCAAATGCACTAATAAATTGGTGCATCTTGTCCGTATAGGATGATCCAATCATATGCATCTGGACTGGCATGCAGACTTCGTGGATGGCGTCACGTGATATGTGAAATCAAACACAAAGAACTACCCCACTCGGATTGAATGTTAACACACAATAATAAAAAATGAAATGAAATAATCTTCCTGTTCCTCTATGAATCTCAAGGAGTTTGCACTTTGGAAATGACTGGGAATGCACATTGATAGTGATTAAATGACATCTCACTATATTTCTGAGTGATTGGATTGGACCACACTATGCTTAACGGGTTACTGGGTTGTCACAAGGGGGAGAACCTTTCTAAAATAAATCTCTATTTCTTTCTCACTGTCCACTTTATGCTTGGTATTAATGTCCCCAATGGAATAACGAAGTATAAACAATGATATTGAATGAGATTAAATAATCTATCTATCTGTTCTATGAATCACAAGGAGTGCATACCCCCAAAGTGAATTGTACATCTCTAAATAAAATAAGACGTGATTGTGAAAATAGTAGTGGTACTCTTCACCCCTTATTACAATTACACTGGCTGCTGGTCACACTTGTATGAGACATTAAAATTGTCTACAAACTGATAAACAGCAGTCTTTCAATATTTGTGTGGACATGATCATTTGGAGGTTATTTTAGTTAGAATATATAAAATATATTACAAATAAAAGCAGCTGATCAAAGCTTTTCACAACACATCCTTTCCAGCCCTGCAGCTATAGCACAACAAGCAGAACCTGAAATGTGTAAGTTGTCTTAATTAGGCTCAGGCGTGTCTCATTAATTCCCACACTACAGCAGAACTAGTTCAAACCAATCCCATTAACAAAAACAAACCCTGGTTAGTCATAAAATGGTAACAGGGATTTGATTGTGTGCTGACTTTAATACACAGTACCATGTTTATTTCCCCACAACAATAAATGTAGTATATATATATACAAATTACTACTGTGGGAATATGGAAGTACTTATATTTTTAATTATAGTTTTAAATACATTACATGCTAAGCTTTCATTACATAATGTGTCTAACAAACGCTTGAGACACACTAACACAAATATTATTCACAAACATGAAGAAATTCTTCCTGAATTCAATTAAATGCCTAAATGACAAAACTTTATTTGAAGTCTCGCCAAGTTTCATCATGAAGACTTTTATGTAGTTTTAAAAAAAATATATATATATATATATATATATATATATATATATTTGATACTGGATTCTGGGGGCTCAGTCGAGTTTCAATTTAGCTAAGGGTATGTCAGGAGTTTGAAAGATCGGGTTCATCATTATCCACTGATTTACGGGACATTCCTCACTATAAGGCTGTGCTTATAGCGACGGCGATGTCGCGTCAATACAAATGCATTGTCATCGTCTTCGGGGCTTATAGTGCACGCGATGGCGTGACCAAGCGACAGCGCTACTAAAAATCTGGTAGTCACTGTTATTTGAGAGCTTCTCCGTCTCTCTGCCTTCCCCCTTTCTGACGTCACTTGCCTTGTAGCCAGCGACGTCGCCTAAACTTTAAATACAATTATCGCAATGGCGACGGGTGACGTCATCGGTCACGTCATCGGCAGAATAAGCTATTCATTTGTTTAACATATTACTACTTCCTCCAGGCTCTCTTTAGGTAATTTGTTTTTTTAGGTAGGCCAAGTCATTCTCAGCAGTTCAATTCCATCCACACTTTCCTTATGGACACTCTTGCCAATGGTTATCAATTCTTGTTTCAAGCCATCTAGTGCCTTCTGAAACATGATAGCGTATTTTTTTCCCAAAAGCCTCAAACACAAGAGATATTCTTACCATAATTCACTACTAATTCACCAAGGAGCAATTACTCTTTGGTGTGTAAGAGCTCTACCAGAGATCTAGTTTGAGGACTCGCTCCTAGAAATGTTGGGTATGTTCCTCAGGCCACAATGGCACTTAGACAAGACCAACGAGAAATTACTGACATACAGTACTTCGTCTCCACAATCTATCAAATACCATTGGTGATTTCTTATTCCACTTATGGTGAATTTGACCAGATCCTTCTTCAGCATTCGATCACCATCAGAATGCAAGTCTTTTCTGAAATTCTTAGACCTACGTAGACCATCACTGAAAATCTTTATTGCCTAGACATCCTATGTCAACACTAACCTTACTCCCTCTCCACCTAGTTCTGCTGAGGCTGCCACAGGAAAGTCCTGACTGTCAGGTCTTGGTGGCCTGGGTCCACTTCCCATATTCTGAAGTGACTCTCAAATATTGATGTAGTTCATAAAATGTTGAGCACCTGTTCTATTTCAATCGTCATTCCCAACATGTACAGTATTACCTTCCATTTCTGTTTAATCACTTTTTTTAGACGAAAGCACAGTTTGAAATTCATATTTTCATGCTTTGTGACACAATCTACAGCACTCCTAAAATTCCTTTGTCTTTTTGGGGGGGTTATTTATAATGTTATAATCCTCCTAAATCCCGATGACCTCTATTACCTTGTTTATACACCCTACTTGGTTAAACATTCCCTCCCTATACTTACCTTTTACAGCTAAAAAAAATCCCCAACTGGTTATACAGTAACATCTTATTACTGTCCATAGCCTTGCCTTGTGGGCTTCCTTGGTTAATGTTTCTCCTTTGATTCCCAAGAAACAACTTCCCTTCCTGCAAGGACTGTTTCTATTTAATGAATACCTTTTATGTTTTGAACTTCTTCAACCCAGCTTCTTCTGAGTTTATTTATGGATCAGGAAGGGCCCGCAACACGACATTTCTTAAATCCTACTCCAAATACTCTATACATAAATTCCTTTTAACTTTGCACTTCAGTCTCTCTGAAAATATAATGTGATAAGCCAACCCATTTCCTGGCAAACTGCAGACCCTTTTGCTGATACTACTTTAAAGCTGAATAATATATCCATGTAAGGTTTGACCTCCCGTTACAACACTTACCTTTAATTTCATGGACTAATAAGGAAGTTTCTGAAGCTTAATATATTTTTATATAATTAAAACCTCCAGTACTTTAACAAAAAAGTCAAGGCGGTTATCACATACGGCCAAGGCCAGCTTGATGGCGGTTTGATCGGTGCAGTCGCACTGAGCCCTGCGCTTCCAGATGTCCCGCACTCTTCCTCACAAAATTTAAACTGCTTGTCGGGGAGAGTGCGGGGCCTCTGTAACTGTCTCTTACCTTCTCTCCGGCTTCTCCTCCTGCATCTTTGCATCTGCATCTGTTGCCATGACAACGATGCATCAAATGATGCTGCGACGTGAAATGGTGACACGTTACCATGACAATCTGTGACGCAATGACATCACATTGCCACGACAACATAACTCTGCGACGTCGTGACGTCGTGACGTCGCAGAGATAAGGAGCAGGAGAAGATGCCAGAGAGAAGGTAAGACGCCCCGCACTCTCCCCTGGCACTGAGCCCCATCAAATTAGAAGCCGGCCCTGCATATGGCACACCTGAGAGCATGTGACCTGTATATGGGACAAGGGTTAATACACACAACTATTCTAGTTGATTCAATATTCACCTTCAGATGAATAATATCTCCCCTCAATATGTGCCAATATACCGTCAGTCACAAACAGCACAGTTGTGAGAACATGACATATATGCAACCAGGGTTAATACACACGGCTAAACTAGCCAACTCACCTTTCCCCTACGCAAGGTACTTCAAATGAGTAAATATTTTCCTATACTCCATTACAATATATATTTATTCAGCTGCCACCACCAAAGATAATGCAAAAACTATATTTGCCAGGGTGTTCGGTCTCTGTTCACTATAGAAAAACTATGCACTTAACACACAAAAACCTGTTGTAGAAAAATGTGTCCGAAAATGCAAATTACTCTCTACAAAACGTAGCGCATACAGAGAATGTGCGATGGGAGAGGTAAGATGAGAAACAGGATAGGGCTTTGTTACCAATACTAGGAGAGTTTTGTATATGAAGAGATCGAGTGGGATTATTAGGGAAAAGTGACCTTGGGATTTTGGTTCATGTAGATCATTGGCTACTTTAGTAAGCACAGTCTGTTGAGTGAGCTGTACGAAACCCAGATTGTAAGGGGCTCAGGAGGGCATGGGAATTAAGAAAGGGATACAGGGCAGAAGTTAGTAAGGCTCGTAGCTAGGGTCTAGGTTGTTTTTGAAAATAGGTGTGACTACAGTATGCTTAAAAGAAGAGGGGAAAGTACCAAAGGATAGGAAGGAATTCAAGACGTGCATTAGAGTGGGGACTAAGACAGGAGTAAGAGTTCAGATGAGGTGTGAGGGAGTAGGATCAACAGGGCATTTGGTAGAGGTAGAAGAGAAGATCAGCTTAGAAACTTCCAACCCTATAACTGTAGAAAAGGAGTCAAGAGTGGAAGGAGGAGATTTAAGTAGAAGCAGAGAGGAGGATGGGAGTGTACAGAAAGAATCTTCTTGTGCAGTAGATAGCATCCACCTTGCCTTTATTATAGCTTCCAAGTCTAGCAATAATATATGTCCTGTGGCCTGGCTGCCTCCTCCTGTGAGATGCACCGGGGATAATGGATAGGCCCCTTTGGAAAGGATAGTAGGGGTAAACCCTACTCCCTATTAAAGGTGTGGTCTTACTAATGCTTTATACAGTGGCATAATTATGTTTACTTCCCTTCCATCGATATCCCATTTAATGTAAGATAAGATCGTATTTGCCTTTGTAGCTACTACCTAACATTGGGCACTATTGCTAAGACTGTTGTCTACAAGCACTCCTAAATCCTTCTCAATCAAGGATTGACTTAATTCTGTCCCATTTAATTTGTAAGTTGCCTGTTTATCTGTATATAGCCATGCCACCTTTGGCTACTAACTTTCCCTACTCCTGGCAGTAAGTCCTGCTAGAATCAGACTGCCAGTAGCAAAATGGAGGTGCTGCACTGCTAGAGAACATGTGCATAATGTACCCCAGAAACCTGATCCTGTGTCCCCCACTACCACCGGCGGACAGCTCGGACCTCCTGTTACCAGCAGGTATCATGCACCACACGACCAGTAATGGTAGAATCTCCCAGAGGGTGTGGGAAGCACTGTTACATGTATTAAACCTCATGTGCAATTTACCTGTTCAAGTCTCTGGTCTATCCAAGTCTTTCTGGAGAGAAATTATATCCTGCTCTGATTTGCCTACCTTACACAATTTAGTATCTTTAGGAAAGATGGAGATGCCAACCTCGAGGTCATTAATAAACAAGTTAAAAAGCAGGGGTCCCAGTACCGATTCTTGGGGTACTCCACTTATAACTTTATCCCAACCCCAAAATATTCCATTTATGACATCTCTATTCTCTATATTCTTCAACCTGTTTTCAATCCAGGTGCAAATATTTTTACTGTGACCAATTTCCTTTATTTTATACACTAACATCTTGTGTGTCACCGTATCAAAAGCCTTTTCAAAATCCAATTAGACCACATCAACTGCATTACCCTGGCCTAAATTCCTACTTACCTCCTCAAAGAAACTAATAAGGTTAGTTAGGCATGACCTATTCCTTATAAATCCATGCTAACTATTACCAATAATTTTGTTATCCATTAGGTATTCCTGAATATTACATGCTAAACCTTCAAGTAGCTTCCAAACTATTGATGTCAGGCTTACAGGTCTGTAATTCCCTGCTAGTGATCAATCTCCCTTTTTAAATACAGCAGGGCCCAGCTTCTCGGCGATCTGCCGATACGGCGGCACCGAGAAGGGGGCCGCCATCTTGGATCTTAAATCACGCATGCGCAGAACGGGCGGTTGCGCCCGGCGTGCATGCGCAGACCGTAATTTGCGAGCGCATTTCGCGCGCAGACCATAGGTCGCGCATGCGCACAACGGCAAAAATGCTGATTTACGCATGCAAACAACTGAAAATCGCCGGATCCGCTTTCCGGCGATTTTCACTATACCCGGGGCCCTCCTGTATAGGCACCACATCTGCTTTAAGCGAATCTTGTGGTATTGAGCCTGTGGAAATGGAGTCCTTGAATATTACATTATATTAATTGTTTCTATATACCGTATTGGCCCGAATATAGTGTTATGTTTTTTTACTAAAAATGTCCTTCCTAAAACTGTACTCGTATTACAGTATATGCGCAGCCTAACACCTTTTATTTTTCATGTAGAACACCTTTAGGGTCGTATTACTGTATGTGCGAGGCCGCACTATATTCGGGCCAATACGTTATTCCTCTTCTTCCTCCTCTTTTATTTTACAGGTTGTTTCTTTATTCTTCCCTGAACAGCTCCTTCTTCTTTGTATTCTGCAGCATCTTTAACATCACTTCTATTTGTTTTTCTTTTTCATGTTTTGATGCCATGTTTTAAACTTTGGCCCGGGACTACAAAAGTCCATTAACTCAGGTCTCATAATTTACTGCAACTAAAATAAGTAACAGACATTATATTCCTTGAGGTTAACAGGAATACACAAAGCTAATTAAATTACAAAGCAACGTCCATTATTGATCTCCTTAGCATAGGCTTAACAGCATGTTACCACTGCCTCACGTTACGCCTGTCTTGCCTAAAGGTGGCGTTAGCTCCCTCCAGACTCTGAAATATGTTTTTAGCTCAAGAGGAGAAGAGAAATAGAGAGATTGTGGTGATGACTCATATTAGCATAGTTCCCAGGTACTTCAGGGGTGCCCATTTCTTGTGCACAGATGTCTCTCCATGTGTTGTCTAAAGGTGTGTTTGAGGGGATATAAATAGAGCACTTGGGACCATACCTAAGAATAGTCTTTCTAGTCATCACTATATCACTGAGGGTTCCCCAGAATTTCCTAATCTAATTCTAGGGTTCCTTAACCAAAGAAAGGTTGAAAACCATTGGTCTATACACTTATTTTTTTCTTAATACACACATTAAAAAATACAAAGTGCAAAAGTAGCATACATTAATACCTCGAAAGTTACACTTCAAACACTACATTACATAAAGACACAAGCAAGATAAAAATAAGCAACGGTGTGTGACAGGGAGATACAATGTCACCGAAGCTTTTCACAGCAACACTTGAAGAAAAAGTAAGACATTGAATTGGGGAAAAAAATGAAAAAATATAAACGGTGAATAGTTGAATTGCCTAGGACAACGCTATTATTTTTACCAAAACTTCAAAAGATTTACAATGAATTAAAGTCCATATTTGAATATACTAGCCTTGTAATCATTTAGTTCCAAACACTGCTGTCTTTTATTTTCATTGTATATTTTTTTTATTTTAAGCTTACTGGGACACTTATTTTTTTTTTACTTACATTTTATTAAGCATTTCCGTATTATAACGGGTGGAATGGTTACAAAAGCAAGGCAGGCGTGAAAGAAAGAAAAAGTACAGAAGAAAATCATCAGAAACAAAAGGGTGAGGGAAGGGACACAATTTAATGAGATAACAGTAAAAATTACTGATTTATTCCGAATACAGGAGATCTCTTCTGGAAAACTTTGTAAGCTTTTCTTTTGTACTTTACTGAAGAGAGCATTGGAACAGGTTTACACACATTTAGCAGTTTTCTAAACGGCTCTTTAAGAGAAAAGACCGTCACCTGAACAAGAGAAAACACAGCAAAAAAAAATGATGGAGTACCACTTTAAGAAAGCTAACTAGCATTTAGTCTTTTTTTTTTTTGGTAAGTGGTTTTGTTCTGTATGCCATCTCATCAACTGTACTCTGATAAGCAGTGTAGGGTAGAGAAATAGCCCCCAGCAGTGGAGTTACAATTTGCCATTCAGCAGATATCTGTAAGGGTTCCAGTCCAGGGTTTTGCTGGATCTTGCCCTTACCTGTCTGTTGTGGCCATCCTGGGTCCTGGCAAGCCTCTTTCTGATGTTGGTTATTGGCTGCACCTGTTCCAGGGCTTAAATATCTGCCAGTGACTCCAAGCCCCTGCCTGAGGATTGTATGCATTTCCTTGTGTGCCTGTCCCCCTTGTGTTCTGATACCTGAGCCTGCCCTGTTCCTGAGCCCTTCATATTCTTTTGGATTCCCTGTTGCCGACCTCAGCCTGCTACCCCGACCACCGCTCCTGTGCCGCCTGCCTTGACACCAGCCTGTACCCGAACTTACACCTTTGCCGCCTGCCTTGACCTCTGCCTGGATCACGACTACTCTAACAGTACTCTGTCCTCTGGTTCTGGTCGCTGATCTTATACCCCTACCTCAGCCCTGCGAGTCCGCTTCCTATTCAGAGACGAGCAACGTTACAATATCCCACCTAATCTATGGCCAACTAAAAGCAGTACTAGAAGCAAGGTAACACGAGGCAGCAAGTTGCACTCTATAACATTGCATTTCCGAAGGCTGTATGTCTAGCTATGAGTTCGTTTTAGTAGAGATGGGCAAACTACTCGCCGCGAATATAGTGTGTATTTGCACGGGCGAGTATTAAACCTTAATATAGTCCGAGCGAGAGATTTCAGCTTGTGAAATTCTAGGTGAATCAAATGTGTGCATACATTTGCTCGAAGGTGTCGCATGGGCATATTCGTCCGCACAATTTTTTTTTAGAAAGTTATATATTCTGACATTCATCTAAAAGAGAAGTATTTGTGACTGGTAATAAATATGTAATCCCTCAAATGTTTTTTTTTTTTTGGTAAAACCATAAGTACTGAAAAATTATTTGGAATCTGGTTTTAACGGAGCAAACCAAGCCATTTAAAAAAAAAAAAAAATTTTTACATGAGGTTGAAGCCGGGGTTTCCGGAGCTGAACTCCATTAATGTCAGCTCTGGGGACCTCAACTAGAAAAGTCTAGGATGTTGTCGCTCTCAAACAAGCAATATCGGTGACCTTTTAGGGAGGATAAGTGCTTGTGCACAGTCATCACACAACAAAAATAAAAATTGTATGTATAACAATGTGCAAATAGGTGATAATAAAAGTGATCAAATAGTGAATGACCAATCAAATTCAAAATGATTCAAAGATGTGTGAAACCCAAAATTAACCAAGCCAGCACACCTAAATACCGAACGTGTAATAAGTGAAACATGAGTCCTCCACTCAACCTTCAAGGGAATAAAAACATGGCCTAGTTTCTTCGTATACAGGGGCTCCAGGGAGACGAGGGAGCAGGGGACCTGACAGCTTGCAGTGATACTTCCCTCCGAAGGGGTTGCCGGTATCTCTGCAAGTTTAAAGCTCTCGCGTCACATGCGCCAATAGGAAATTGCACTGGATGACATCATGGCTTACTATTGGACCACAAGGCGCAGGAGCTTTGAAAAGCTGCCATTATGTGAACCTTGGTAGCCAAGCGGAGCGGCTACTGGCACCCCGTACAGAGGTAAGTAACTCGGAAAGCAGGGGGTCAGCTCAGCAGACGCCCTACTTCAATCCTATGTAACAAAATGATAAATAATGCCAGAACAATGGCCAACTTGGATTGTCTCTTTAATAGTTCCCAGATATTTTCATAGACAATACAGATTTAATTACTAAACAATGCTAAGCAATGAGGCACCTCACCTCACATACAGTATCATTGAAGTGAATGCGCCACAAAGAGCCTTACAGATTAACATTTGTAATAGGAATTGTAATATGGCAGTTAATCCCTAGTCCGAAAAAACATGACTTAGTCTGAAATACTGTAACATCACATAATAATTTCAATAACGATAAATAAATATTTAAGCAAATAACTCATAAATGTAAAGGAAAACATAGGGCCTTATGCTATAAAGTGTGATAGCATAAATCCAGGGTTTTCTGCGCGGTAGCACCGAATCAGCGCTATTGCATTAAATAGAATACAGTCTCATTGCAACCAGATGAACCAGAAATGCAAAGGATTGGTGGCTCCTCTGCCAGCAAACGGGAATAAAAGCAACATCCACAAAAACGTGTTATTTAAAATTCTGTATTATTACCTATGCTTTTAAATCATTTACTCATCATATTCATCAGTGGAGATATACACTACTTTCTAAAAGGAGAAGGAGTGGCTCATTGAGTCAGTCAAGGACACTGACTGACTTTGATTCAATTCCTGGTGTCCACCCCTTGTGACCGTGGGCAAGTTTATTTATCTCCCTGTGCCTCAGGCACCAAGAAAATAGATTGTAAACTCAGCTGGGCAGGGACTGTACCACACACTATACTTAGGGTGACCAGATGTTCCGGTTTAGATGGGACAGTCCCGCTTTTTTAAGGTCTGTCCCGGTTGACCGACATTCTTTCAAATGTCCTGTTTTTTTTTATTGTCCCGGTTTTGAGCGGGTGGGGGTGACAGCAGAGAGCGGAGGATGCCAGCAGGAAGGAGAGCAGAGGTCGGGTTTCAGTCAGCAGCTTCAGAGGATGGTGGAGGCAGGGTTAGCTGCAGAGGGTGGGGACGGGGTTAGCTGCAGAAGGTGGGCGCAGGGTTAACTTCAGTGGAGCCCCAGCAGTAAGACCCGGAAGTGAGTCAGTGAGAACTTCCGGTGTCTGCTGCCAGGGACCAAAATGGCTTCCCCCCCACCCATGCTCCACAGTGACAGGTAGGGTCCAGAATGGGGTGAGAGACACACACACAGAATAAGGAGACAGACACAGAATGGGGAGAAAGAGACAGACACAGAATGGAGAGAGAGACACACAGAAAATAGGGAGGCAGACAGACAGAATGGGGAGAAAGAGACAGAACAGAGTAGATCCCCCAAAAAGGATCAAAAAGATTTCCCACAAATTTGCACTCAATGGTGGGACTAGTAATGCAGACAACAGTGATCTGCCAGTTCATATTACTGTAAGTCGGTCAAGTGACCCATGGGAATCAGAACAAAAGAACAAAATACAGTAATACAATTGTATTACATAATATTACATGTAAACACAAGATAAAAAACATATATACAATATTAAAATTCCCCGTAGTGGAGTGGATAGTAGAATGAACGTTAGTGATGGAATGTTCCCCCAATAGGTAGTATAATCTCTATACTGACATCTAGGACAATGCTCAAATGGTTCCTGCTCAGTAATATTAATTCACAATGAATACATGGCTCTAAATAAGTATCTTAATGTCCTTAGAACATGCTGCAGTCTAATATATTGTGAAAAGTTCTGGCTAAATATATCATAGGAGCTGTATAATAACGAGTCCTATATGCTACTGTAAATGTGAAGGACAATACATGTTTATCTGTGACAGTATTGAGAAGTTCCTGTATGGTGGTTATGCAACTCAATAGACACAAACTATAAATTGATGTACTTGAATCTATAAATGTACTGTAGCACACATATAGGTCTATCTCACTATAACAAACACCATCATAACAATATTAGTAGCAATAGTATATAACACAGTAGGAGTCTGAGTCTTTCTAACTCACACCAGTGAAAATAAGTAGCTAAACACTCTATTCATGGTTAAAGACCTCATGTAGACTGTGACAGGGTGAATGAACGTCACCAGCCATATACCTGGCAAACCTATGTTTAGGCTTGCAGTGCAGCAGTGACGAGGTTAAGTTGGGAAGGGCTGCTTAATTAGTCTGACACCAGCTGCATGATCAATGTGTTTTAAAACCCCCAGGCTGTGCACACATGCAGGCTAGCTGGTCAGGAGAGAGGACTGAAATACTGAGGAGATTACTGCTAGAAGGTCTGTTTGCAAAGTACATGTTTATAAGAAGCTGGTTTGTTTGCCATGCTGAAGAGAAGCTATTTTGTTTTGTCTGCTTTAGAGAAGCTATTTTGTTTTGTGTGCTGTGTGTTTTTTAAGGCTCAATAAATAAGCCTTGTCAAGAGACCCCGCGTGTGTAGTTGCATGTACCCTGCAACATAGACATACCACTGCTGACTCAATGTTCTAAATCTGAAGACAAGAAATGTCTCTATGCGTGGCTGTAACAGTGTGAGCTGTTGTTGCAATTTTGACACAAATGTAGCAATGATACCAATATATGTTGCAATAATCTGATGAAAGTAGGTGCGAGAGCATATATCTTTCTCTGTATGTACTGTATGTCACTTGAAGAGATACCATAGTATCCAAATCGGATTAATACACATTAGTCTGGACTAACAACCAATCTACAGACTTTCTTAAGTAGATATATAATTATTAGATAGGTCAGCTACTCTGTAGCCATAGAAACAGTTCAGATGCAGCATAAAGATACATGTATAAGATGATACTGGTCTTGGCGGACAAAGTCGTGAAGAGAACAATAACCCCATATACAAGCCATAATGGAGACTGAGCCAGGAGGATGTCGCCACTCCAAGATGACGTCACGACCGCGACGCCCTACGTATCCAACGACCTTTTCGCGTGTAACACCACGCTTTCTTCTTCCCCCCTGAAGAAGCGTCGATCTGTGTGTTATGAGAAAGAGACAGAAACAGAATGGGGAGAGGAAGAGACACAGAATGGGGAGAGAGAGACAGAATGGGGATAGAGAGACATAATGCAGAGAGAGAAACAGCATGGGGAGAGAAAGAGGCACAGCATGGGGAGGGAGAGAGACACAAGGCAATGAAGAATGAAGGGGTTAACTACCAGTGCCAGGTTTATTGTGGTTAGCTGGGTGGGTGCAGGTGGTATTTGGCCCTTGGCGGGTGTTTAGGCCTTGCGGGGGGGGGTTTGCGGGTGGAGTTAACCCCTTCATTACCTTTGTGGTTAATACTGCTATGGTAATGAAGGGGTTAACCCCCCTCTACCACCCGGTAGGCCTAAACATCCATCCTTGGGGCTACTACCCCCTTCACCCAATCCCCCTACCCACAATAAATAAAAATAGACCCAACAACCCAACTACCCACCTCGTCTGCCCCCAACAACCCCCCCACTCCCGCACAACACATACAGTACAGTAATGGGTAATATTACTATTATCCAGATATGGATAATAGTGCATTTACCCTTAATACAATCAAACATTAGCCAGTCAGCATTAATAAAATAAATAAAACGTTCAACTCACCCCTGCTATCATGAAGGGCGTCCTCGTCTGCATACTCCAGGTCCATGTCCTCCGATGCCAGCAAGAATACAAGAAACAATACAATCTAATGGCTATTATCAAGGCTCCGCAAGAGACTACATATCCCAGCATGCTCTGGGAGGCTGGACATGTGACGTGCTGCAGCCAGCAGGGCTCCCAGGATCTCTGCGAGGGAGATAGATAAATTTGGCGCGCTCGGGACTGCGTGCCAGTCGGAGCATGTAGCAGGTACCTGTCATTCGCATTGTCCAGGGAGCAGTGCTTCCCTGAACTAGGCCAGATTGCCCCATAGGCCCCAACCAAGTGTAGTTTGCAGCAGCTGCAGGGAAGGCCCATAAATAGGGATGCTTCCCCAGTAGCTTACAGTGGTAGTGCACCGGTGGAGGACGCCACGTGGTGCGCACGGCCTGTGGTCTGGGACCCGACCGCAGACCCCTTAAAGAGACATTCATGGGGACACACTCCAGCTGGAGCCCCTCAGAGGCGGACTCCTCCGGACAGGAGAGGATCCGGTAGACCGCGTTGTGGGCTCACATTGCGGCCTGCGGACCCGCCATCTTTCATCTACCCTGGTCTGGATGCAGACCAGGAAGGTACCTACAAGTGCACCAATGGCCACACAGTGGGTAACGCTACTCCAAACACTTTGGGGTGGGCTAGGCTCTGTGGACACCGGGTGGTTAGGTGCCCAGGGCACCTCATAACTTTGGGGGAACCTCACCGGGGTGTGGACAAGGTGTGGGTAATACAGTGTGGGTACAGCCTAGTGTGGCCTTGTTATTATTGTGGTTGAAGGTTGACTATATGTCAGTAAATACGTTGTTATATATCCGGTGTGTGGTTACTGACTATTGGGTTCCTGTGAGGGGTTATCCTACTGTGTTAGAATCTCTCGCAGGTGGAGGTGCTGTATACAATGAATGTGATCACCCCAGGCTCCCAGCGGCGTAGGATCAGGCCTCCTGTAAGCCACCCAGGTAACACAGCACAGGTAACACAGCACAGGTAGTTTCCCTTAGGCACAGGGGAAGGTGGCTACATTTCATTGGTCAAATTGCAGCGCAAATTCATTATTTTTTCACAACTGGCTCTAAAATATACCTGTGTCATGCAGCACCTAAGTATTAATCTTTGTTACACCATTTTCAGGTACGTCTGCATCTACCTGTGACGAGATGGAGGATTTATGGAGCAAGTAGGAGGACTTAGGGTGAGGTTACATCTGCATGTTGGGGCAGGTCTATGTATTAAAAAATGTGCGGCTTGCGTTACTTTTCTTGATGGTTTTCTGCATTGCTTTTCTCCCTCACCTTAAATGTGGCATAAGTCTTTTTTTAGTGCAGAATACTGGTTCAGCGTGACCCAAATTATCAAACCGTAAAAATAAACTTCATAAATATGTCGCATTTCAGACAGAAAAGATGCTATTTTATTTGAACGCAATTGGATCAGTTCCAACAAGTACTTCTTGATACATAGTGCTCATGCTCTTTTAACGACTTGGATGGGTAATTAAATGGGTCAGTGTATTCAAATTGGAGAGCACTGAAATAAAATGAGCAACATATATGTTTTTAATGAATCGCAAAAATAAAGTAAAAATATTCTCCTGATTACCGGTGTGTACAGCCTCCTGCATTTGTCACTGTTTGCAGAAATGTATGTGGTGCATTACCACGGAGTTGGGCCAGAACAGACTTTCAAAACGGGATTTATATTGGTGGCTTCTATTTGGGTCATGTAATTGTTATACTGTTTAACTGTACTATAATCCACTCACAGTATTATTCTTTTGGATCATCGCCAGAAGCTAGAACACATACAGTAGAGGCAACTCTTATTCGAACAAAAACCAGTGGCAATTCCCCCAAAAACCCAGAAAACACCCAGGTACATTCTGAATACATGCCTTAAACTTTCCTTAAACTAGCCCCAGCATTTCTGCATTGATTAATGGCCCATCAGATTAACAGCGGGGGTCCCTGGCAGTCCCATTCAAACTGAATTAGAATGCCAGGGATCCCTGCTGTGTTATTCCTATGGGTCGTTAGTCAATGCAGAAATGCCTTAAACGTGCCTCAAACTAGCCCAGAACATACCCAGCACATACCCAGCACATACCCAGAATGTAACCCGGCTAGTTTACGGCAAATGTTAGAATAAACGTTGCCTCTACTGTAGGGGACAGTTGTATGCATTATCATTGCAAAGCTTTATTATTTCCAGGTTGTTTTTTTATTTTTTTAATTGAGACTTTTTTTTTGTGTAGAAGAGCTGCTTACTAAGTATATTAATATTGTTGTCAATTGCTATATTTTTTTTTTTTAAATAACATTGACTTGTGTCACTAGTACATATAAATACAGCGTTTGCAAACTTTTCTGCATACTGACAGGGTCGCTGTTCAGTGGTACAACTTCTGCGCCTGGCTGCCAGGCCTCTAATTGCTGCTGGGCCTCAGTTGCTGCTGCTTCCCCAGCTGGTCGGTGCCAGCCCTCTCTCCCCTGCCGGTGCGTGACGAAAGTTAGGCCCACCCTGAAGTTGGGCCCAACTACTGCTTCTGTGCGGGACCAGCGTAGCAAAGGAAGCCTTCCGCCCCTTTCCCCACCTCCCGCCCAAGTTAAATTTGTGTTTGTGTATATTGTGGAGGGGGTTGGGGTGGTCTGTGTATATTGTGGTTGGGTTGAATTATGTGGGGGATAGGAGTTAAGTATGTGTGTGTGTGCTGGAATGTTGGGGGGTGGAATTGTTTGTGTATGTGTGGGGTGGAATTGTTTGTGTGTGTGTGTGGGGGGGGAATTGTGTTTGTGTATGGGGGGGTGGAAGTTTGTGTGTGGGAGGGTGGGATGGTGTGTGTGGAGGTGTGGGATTGTATGTATGTGTGGGGAGGGGATTGTGTGTGTGGTGGGGGTGGAATTGTGTGTCTGTGGTTGGTGGAGTTGCGTGTGTGTGGCGGAGGGGTGAAGTTGGGTGTGTGGGTGGTGGAGTTGTGTGTGTGTGTGTGTCGGAGGGGTGAAGTTGGGTGTGTGGGTGGTGGAGTTGTGTGTGTGTGTGTGTCGGAGGGGGTGGAGTTGTGTGTGGAAACTCTAATCCTGGGCCCCGGGACAGTGTTGGCGGCCCTGCATATTGAAACACACAAACTAATTACTCAGACTGCACATGCTAATTACTCAAATACACTATACATGTGACATCCGTGCTTTAGACACATTTGGTTCGATTATCACTTGACAAAGAGCTGTCAGTAACTAGATGGTCTGACAATTGCAGAATCAGTTACTGCATTGATCACTCGAGAATGCTCATTATTACCATTATTACATGTCTAAAGCCTAGTTTGGAAAGTTCTTTTCAATATCACAACGGGCTACAGAAATCAAAGCAGGGATAAGAAAATGCTTCCAATGTCAAATGATTTGCTTACAATTGTAAGAATTAAAAGCAGTAGTCCTTCCTAGGTCGCAAAACATGGAAACCAGCTCAAGCATTTGAAAATGAAGTGTATTCCCTCTGAGCACCATCGTGATTATTCTTATTGTAGCCATATAACCCCTGGCTACTAAAAACCACTGCCCTAACATATAAGCCCTAGTACGAGTGCAGGCAGTTTTAGGGTTAATCCCTTGTGTTCTTGCTGTAGTAAGTAACTCCCCAGTAGTTACAGGGAGGGTAGGCCCACGGCTGAGGTGCTGCAAAACTACCATGGTTAAGACCTGGGACCCTCCCCTAGTAATAAAAAGGGGCTGCAGCTCAAATTGTAGCGTGGTTGAGCCAGGGCTCTGGTTCATGTTCTTCCCTCCCTCAGAGGGAGTGGGAGCAGATTCCCCTTATCCCATCAGGGGGTAAGGGATATAAGGAGGGGCTCTTAGGGCCTCAAGCCCCTTGGGTTTGCTCCAGGGACTAACAGAATATATCCATGCTGTGAGACCAAATAAAGACACTGTTGTTTTATCCTGCCTGGGTATGAGTTATTCAAAGAGAAAGAAGAGAGTTTCCTGCAGGGATTACTCCTATCTATGATAGGCCCCTGGATGATGGAGGCGCTGCACCAAAGAGAAAGAAGATGAAACCCTAAAAGCCTAACCTGTTGATCCCCAATACCATCGGCGGACGCCCAGAGCTCCTGAGAACTTACAGGTGAGCACCACCAACACCAGGTAATGGACAAATCTCCCTTAAGAGACTGGGGAGAAAGGTGCTACATTATCATCATACTGCAGCATGTTCGGCAGCAATGTCCAATGGTGGTGAAAGACAATAAAAAGTACAGTAAACACACTGACGTCAATTAACACACGAATACACAATAGATCGGGAGGCACCTACTCCAAGGAGCTTACAATATACGTGATGAAAATGAGAAGGCGGACACAAAAGGAGAGAGAAAGGGCTGATATTTTGAGGATGTATAATGTGCACAAATCAGTTTGTTCGTGGAGAAGAGGACATCAGAAGGATGTTGGATAGGGCTCTTTGAAGAAGTGAGTCTTTAGGGAACTTTTAAATGTGTGAAGCATAAGGGAGATTCTGGCAGTGCTGGGTACCGAGCTTTGGATATAACGTGCAGTCCGGCAGACATTGTGGGGTTAGGAGTGGAAAGCATAAGGGATCTAATAGCAGTGATATATTTAAGGAGATAAATACTGGTGGTGTGTGTTTTTTGTTTGTTTGTTTTTCTCTCTTAGATGTGACAACAATAACTTTTTTAAATCATTTAGTGTTAAATTATTTACATGCTAACCAGAAATTTGGAGACATTAGGCTTCCTTTAGCCAATTCTTTTTGCTTGATGTCACTGCGTGTTGAGTGGTGTGTAGCAGACCATACAGTACCTGCCCCTTCACTCTTCACTTTTTTATTTTTAAAGAAAGAAAAACGAAACTACTTTTTGCCTTAGCATACAATGCTTAATCTGCAGCCAGGGATTCTGGGTAATGACATGCAAATGAGCACTCACATTGTGTCACCTTTTGCTTCTTATCCATTTTAACATGGAGCCTTATAAGCTTATACCTGCCGTATTACACCGCTTTTTAGCACAGCTGAATGAATAATGGGGAAAGACCGGGTTCCAGGCCTGTCTGAGACATGCAAATGTGCTCACAAGTAGTATTTTTATTTGCTGTACACTGGAGTATTTTTGTCACCTTTTTACCCATCATAACTTATTTTGGGTCTGTTTTTTGCTTTAAGGATGATTTATTTTGCATAAGAAACGCTCGTTACATAAATGTTTACAAAATGTTTTTGTTTGTCATCTAAATGTGAAGAAAGAAACCACATATAGTAGCTGCTTATCTCACTATGTACCCCCCGGCATGATTCCAGAGATATTTGTAGTGTTCTTGTGTTGATTAAAAGTACAAATATATTGGGAACTGGGGAACCCCGTTTAGATAATACATAAGAATGAGCAGCATAGATTGCTTCTTAAAATCGCAAAGTATTAACATTTTAAAATAAGGCCTCTAATTGCTACGGGTATTACATTTGTCTAAAGGCAACCTTGCTTTCTCTCTCTGAACATGCACTCAAGATGCAAATGCAAATTTAGTTTACAGTGCCTTAACTTTAAATATGCAGTTGATTTAGCATTTTTTGTTTTCCAGCTTATTACACTAGGGACAACTAATATTGGAGGGGGTGGAACCTCCAAAACTTTGTAAACAGGAGATCTTTTTGATGTCCCATCTCAGTATTAGGGTCCCTAATGGACTTAATAAGGAATGGGATGTTTTATGTTTTTTTTATCATGCTACATATACTGTATATTCTTTTTCCCCTCTACTGTATATGAGAGATATGTTAACAAAAGTGTCACAATATGAATAAGAATTGTTTCTTTCACCGAGTGATTTTCTGTGTTATTTATTTAGAAGATTTGATTTTGGTTTCTGACGCTCTAAAATTGTCTCTTTAAATGTGGACTAGTTATAATCATCGGTTCGTACATACATATACCCGCCTCTGATGAAGTGCCAAGTTTGGAGTGAAACATGTCAGGCTGTCTTTGTTCCTAGCTTTCTATTTTTGGATTTTTTTGATGTGAAATGTTCGGAACAATACATTTTTCTGAACAATATCGTTTTTTGGGGGAAAAGATTTCGGTGCACCGTATGTATAGCCTGTTATATATATATATACACGAAACGAACAATTTGTTACTCTTTTACGCTATGGGGCGTGCGCTCTCTCCTCTTTTCTTTTCTACAGGTTCCACTGGATGTGGTTCATCCATTTGAGAGCAGCCTGAAGTTCCCCTTCTACTGGATATCACTACATATATTCTTTGGACTTCATATTGGGACTGGTTCTATATATTTTTATATATTATTTTTTATTGTATTTTTATTTAATATTTCCTTTTTTCACTAGTTGATCATTTAGTCATTGTATTATTAGTTGTTATTATTATAATACTCACATTTGTGGTGGTTATCACTTAACTTGTTCACGTGTTAATATATTATAATTTTGTAGGTTTACATTTTAGTACATTAACCACACAATCACTGGCGCTACTTTTTTTGTTTGTTTTGTATATATATATACACTGTATCTTATGAGTACATGCACAAACATAACAACAAGTATAATTAAAAACAAAAGCAATAGTGGCCATTCTTGTCTACAGTGATCCTGTCCATTCATTTATTATTATACTCAAATCTCAATCACTATTGTCAAGATCTTTTGAGGTATGAGCCCCATTTCATCTCCAAACTAGATTTCTTAGAACATCCCCATTATCCATCATTTATCATTGTAATGGGTTGCAAGCCCCTCTGGCAGTGAAGATAAATCAAGTGCTCGGTGTGTGAGTTGTTGAATAATTGGGTCACTAAAAATAGTGCAAACTTCTGCACACGTGTACATCCACGAAAAACTTTTGTTGGCAGATTCAAAAGTATCACAACCTACAACAGATCGTAGGAGCTTGATTTTATAAAAAGGCACCAATAGTTCAGGTCTAATCCTTATTATTTTATCACTGACGTTGCTTTCTTTTTTGGTCCTGGAGTGGGCTGCCATGACTATTAGGGCATGTGCCAGAGAGAGAGTCCGGAGGACATACTGTACTAGGATCTTTGCAGCAAATTGACATTTCTTATAATTACATTATTACACAGTTGACGAATGAAGATGTATGTAGTGTTACCACTGTGGCTTGCTTACAATATTTTTTATCTTCATGCTTCATTACAAAGGTTAAACCAATGTTATCATGCTTAATGCAAAAAAAAAAAAAAAATATTTTGAAATGAAGCACAAATTCCTTTCTATGGGGTTTATGAATGGGGAAGTGTTTGTCAATCAAACTGAGCTATGATAATATTACAGCACAATGTGGTTATTATAAGAAGATCATTGATCCGCCCTCTTCACTGTCAAAGGAGCTAGCAACACGTTTGTTATGTGTGGTTGTTACCTATGGCATTTAAGGAATTAAATAAACCACCTCACTCCCCCCTGTACTCTAGTATAAGCAGGGTCGGTGCAAGGGTACATGGTGCCCTAGGCAAGGCTTCAGCTTGCACCCCCAAGGCCCCTCACTCTCCCCCCTCCCCCCACACACACACAATTAACTTTTAGCTTTTCTTTATTATATCTAACTGAAAAATTTAAATGTTAAACCTAATAGATTAATTCATACGTACTCCCCCTATCTCCCTATCATTCTCCCCCTTCATTTTCTCTCTCCCCCCCTCATTCTCTCCTCCCCTCTCTTTCTGTCATACTCTCCCCCCCCCCCAACCCCCCAGGACCACCGACAGATTTCATGGGGCAATGGATTAGAGTTTAGACAGCCCCCCCCCCCCCTTGCGATAGCACCCGCCATTTACACCCTTGTGAGGTACCGCCTCAATTTTTCCCTCTCCACATGTTTTTCTCTCACTCTCCCCATCCCTCCACCTCCTTCCAACCCCCTTTCCGCTATCACTTAATTACCCCCTTTCATTCAATCCCGCTCTCTCAATCTCTCCCACAACAAGTACCCCCACTCCCCCACACACAAATTGCAACACACACAAAATGCAACACACACACACACAATGCAACACACACACACCCAATGCAACACACACACACACCATTGTACCTCACATTACCTCCCACCCTTGTATCTCACATCACCTCCCCCCCTTGTATCTCACATCACCCCCCCCCCTGGTATCTTACATCACCTTCCCCCTTGTACCTCACCCCCTTGTACCTCACATCCCCCCCTTGTACCTCACCCCCCCTGATTTGTACCTCACATCACCGTATCCACTGCACATCACGCACGCGCCTTCTGTGCAGTGCCTACAAGCCGCCGAACATCCGGCGCAGGGACGGGGCCTGCACGGGAGGCCGCAACAACAGTGGAGAGGCACCTGCTGCAGCGGGGGAGGAAATCTGGGGCCCGGCAACCGGACACGGAGCGGCGCCGGGACAGCTGGGGCCCAGCCAGAGGTCAGGTCCAACTGTCAGCCGACTGACTGGGCCCCCCGCAGCCTCCGGGCGCGGGACAACTGCCCCATCTCTCCCTTCTTGTCGGCGGCACTGTCACCCCTCTCTTTGTCATACTCTCCCCTATATCTGTCATACTCTCCACCCCCCTATCTCTCTCTGTCACACTCTCCCCTCGTTGTCATTCTCTTCCCCTCTCTATGTCATGCTCTTCCTCCTCTCTGTCATTCTCTCCCTCTCTGTCATACTCTTCCCCCCTCTCTGTCATTCCCTTCAGTCTCTCATTCTCTTCCCGCTCTCTCATTCTTTCCCCCCCCCCCCTCTCTCTCTCTCTCTCTCTCTCTCATTCTCTTCCTCCTCTCTCATTCTGTTTCCCCCTCTTTTACATGCTATTCCCCTCATTCATTCTCTCCCCCTCTCTCTCTATCCCTCTTTCCTCCATCTTCCTGTAATTTTCTTCCCCATCTCTTATTCTCTCTTCCCCTTTCTCTTATTATTTCCCTCACCCACTCTTATTCTCTACCCCCGCTCTGTTATTCTCTTCTCCCCCTCTCTGTCATTCTCTTTGCCCTGCTCTCTGTCATACCCCCCCCCCTTCTCTGTCTGTCACGTTCTTCTTTGAAGTCCCGCTCCCAGTTGCAGTAACCCCACTCATCCGCCGGTGATTGCTGCTTCTCTTGTTAGTTCTGTCAAAGAACCTTCCAGACTATGCAACTGATAGCTTGCACCTGTCTGCTGTCTCTCAGCCTGCCCTATATAAACCTACCCTTCATGTCTATCAGTGACGGTTTATACTGGTACCACCAGCACCTGCATTGTTGTTGCCAGTCCGTTGTTGCCGGTCCCTAAGTCCCTGTGTCCCAGTCCTGCTCCCCATGCCCCAATCCTGTCTCTGTGTTCCCATCCTGTTCCTGTCTCCTCGCTGCCGACCTCTGCCCGTGACCCCAACTACGATACTTTGCCACCTGCCTCCGACCTCTCCTGTGACCCCGACTATGCTTTTGTACTGCCTGCTGTTCCTGCCACTGGGATCCACTCCTGCCATAGATCTCTCCTTGACACTGTCAGTCTGTTCCTTCCCCTCTCACTGTCATTCTCTCCCCTCCCTCTCTCACTGTCATTCTCTCCCCTCCCTCTCTCTCTCTGTCATTCGCACCCCCCCTCTCTCTGTGTCATTCTCTCCCTCCTCTCTCTGTCATTATCTTCCCCTCTCTGCTACTCTTCCCCCCTCTCTCTCTTTCTGTCATTCTCTTCCCACCTCTCAATGTAATTCTCCCCCCTCCTCTCTCTGTCATTTCCCCCCTCTCTCACTGTCATTCTCTTCCTTCCCCTCTCTCTGTCATTCTCTTCCTTCCCCTCTCACTGTCATTCTCTCCCACCTCTCTCACATCATTCTCTCCCCCTCTCTCTCTGTCATTCTCTTCCCCTCACTGTCACTCTTCCCCTATCCCTCTCTGTCATTCTCTTCCCACTTCTCAATGTCATTCTCTCCCCCTCCTCATTCTGTCATTTCCCACCGCCCTCTCACTGTCATTCTCCACCCCCTCTCTCTCTCTCTCTCTGTCGTTCTCTCCCCCCTCTCTCTCTGTCATTCTCTCCCCCCTCTATGCAATCCCCTCGCCCCTTCCCCCTCCCCATCTCTCTGTCATTCTCTCTCCCCCCTCTCTGTCCCTCTCCCCCCCCAACACCCCCTCACATCTCTCTGTCATTCTCTCTCCCCCTGACACACACATACAAAAGAAAACAAATACACACAGGACAGCCACAGAAATCACAGACACACACACAACAGAGCAGAACACAGACACACTAGAGCAGAGCACACACAGAGCGAGACAGAGCAGAACACACAGACACACAGGACAGACACAGTCTCACCTCTCTCTGCTCCATGCTTAGCCCTGCCCACCAGGCTCCTTACACCTCCTCCTGATTGGCTGCATTACCCAGCAGCCAATCAGGATGTAGGAAACTGCCCAGCCCCCTAACAACAGCCCTGCTCTGGGAGATCAGGGAAATCCCCTCACTAAAAAGCGGCTGCTGCCCCCCAGTTGGCCTAATGGTTGAATCGACCCAGATTATAACATTTTCTCCTAATATAAATTGCAATGGGAACATTTCAGCAGTGATTTGCTCCAATTTATTAAAATACATCGAGCCCATCTTCCCCCCCTTAATCGCAGATCGAGTCCCCAAAGGTGTTCTGGGGTCTGGCTAGGTGTCTCTGTGTGGTGCATACCTGCTGGCAACAGGAGGGCCTGATTCTCCCACGATGACATGGGGGATAACAGGAACAGGTTACTGGGGTGGATGCCTTCATTCTGGTACAATGGTGCAGCGCCTCCATCTATAGTAAGCCCCAGGAATGCGGAGTGGAATCCTTACCACAGAGTTTCCCCACAGGGATGAGAGATTCCAGTCTCACACAAGGATTATCTTTAAAAGCAGCAGTCTCTTTATTCTCTTGGGCAGCAGCAGCAGCCGACAGGCACAGTTGATGCACAGTCCACTAACTGTTCTCCCTTGTGATGTCCCTGCCGCCACTCTGGACCAAAGGCATCCAGAGTGGGGCTAGCTCTTCCCTCACCCCCACGCAGGGTGAGAGGTATTTGGTTCCACCTCACTAACTGTAGCTAGATCAGCTCTACTCATGAGCTGATCACTCCTCTCCTCCTAACTCACTAATCACTATTGTCAGACTGACAGAACATACACTAAATAGGAAATGCACTGCTCTTTTATGATCTCAGCAGGCACCGCCCCTGTGTCTCTTGCTTTGACACAGGGTCAGGTGACCTACCTCCACCACTCAGGGCAGTGCTTGAAGTGGGGGAACCCCATGATAACTCCTGGCAACCTGCCCTTACCAGGGATTATACCAGGAGGATAGAACTATAGCCCCATTTCTTACCAGGGCTACATACAGTTAAAATAAATATGGTTTACCTCCATCTTATTGACAATTTCTTTAGCAGTTTCACATGGGGAAAAGTTAATTCAAAGTGCAGATGACAAATACTTAATGATAAAATAATACTAAAAGTCGGCTATGTCCTGTGAAATTTCCAGGTTTTCAAAAGTCAAACATTAGCATATTCTCATAAAACCAGCAAATGTACTATAGGATGTGTTTGTTACCAAGTAACTAATACCAGGTGCTTCTTTAATCCACATTGAACTTCTAGCAAGGCTAGAACATATACTATTGTCTTCTATTGTCATTTTAAAAACAAAGTAAAACTGATAGAAGAAATAGCAAAAGCTTTGTTATACAGTGCTCAAATAACACCTTTGTCAAACAAAATATGAAGAAGATCAGTGGACATGTCATGACAATAATAATATATATACTTATATATTGCAAATAGATCATTAAAGTTCATGTAGAATGTGTCTGTTACTGACCCCACTACTGTAAAAACTCAAATACCTGACCTTAGTCATCAACCCAAGGGAATGTACTGTAGCATAAAATAAACAAAGGAGAAATATTGGATGCTTAAGCCTCTAACAAAGGATTAACTGATGTAGCCTCGGCCATACATGAAAAAACAGTGGCTTAGCAAATCAGGATTTATATTAATGCCGTGTGTTCACTAAATTGATGTTCGGTCAGGTTCTCCATTCTGTGAGTTCAGAGATCTAGTCCTGCAGAACCTTTAAACATGTATTTTGATTCCATTTGTGGTACAAGTGTGAAATGTAAGAATGAGTCAACACTTCAGGTACAAATCGGCTGTACTAGCTGTGGCAAACTCCAGGGCCACAAGCAGGACAGGTTTTGAGGATATCCCTGCTTCAGCACAGGTGGCTCAACCAGTGGCTCAGTCTTCGACTGAAGCAGAGATATCCTGAAAACCTGACCTATTGGAGGGTCGAGGACTGGGGTTGAGCACCCCTGATCTAAGGTACAACTATCCAGACACACCTAACAGAATAACATAAAAGCAGAGCGAGAGAGAGAGAAGGGACCTTTTCTGCAGGGGACTTCAATACTACAATGTAAAGGAGTAGTTGGATGCAGAGAATTAGCAATACACCACATTGAGCATGCTGGATAAAGGTACTTCAGAAAGTTGGATGCCAACATTGCAGAAACTATTGCTTTTGCTTCCATGCTTTTTGTGGGTGGGAACTGGAGACAAATTGATATCTAGATGTGTTATTTTGAATCTATATTGGTTTTAATGATTTCTTTCATTTCTATATTTAGTTTATAAAGACTTCAGACTAATCATTTTATCCCAAAGCTAGTTTTGCTGTTGTTGCAGGTTATGATATTGTTTAGTGGGACAACATACAATTACTACATCTTCTTTATGTTTGAGATTTGAAGATACAGGAAATGGAGAGGAGCGCACGATCCAACAGGAGCAAAGAGAGGACCCAATACAAAAAAATATGTAAACTTTATTCTGTCATAACCTACAATCCACGTTCTTTATCAAGGATAACATACACTGTTAAAACACCCCATTTTATATCCCTCTTACTTGCGGTCCGTTCGCGCCAAAACGGAGCCACCCAATGACGTATTTTTTGTATTGGGTCCTCTCTTTGCTCCTGTTGGATCGTGCGCTCCTCTCCATTTCCTGTATCTGCTACAACTGGAAGCTGCACATCCTGTCAGCCCCTAACCAAGGACTTGTGAGTACTTCACTGCTACAGGGTCGTTTCCAATGAGACTGATCGTGGGGGGGTCACACCTACCCATTACCTGTCTTCGGGAGGCTTATTACCCAATATTGCTAGCTGTTATTCTCACCTATGTTATTGATTCTGGATCATCCTTGGGCTTTGGCATTGGCTATTAATGGTTATTATACCTAGCATTTGAGCACTTCTTCATCTCTATCTGTTTGAGATTTGAAGAATGCAAACAAATGTCTGCTTTAGATATCATGAATAAAAAATGTTTACATAAAAAACCTATATATTTAATTAATTTTGGTTAAATTAAAGGTATCTTAAGGCTTTGAAAAACATAACTTTTACCAGGACGAATACAGATACTATCTGAAGGCTGCTATGCACATGTCAGTATCAGGTTTAAGATGACAAAATACTCCCATGGCCCCTTTAAAAGACTTGGCAGAGTGTACAAAATTAATTACAACATTAAACATATAACCAGGCCTTGTTTTGTTCTGCAGTACATATTATGTATAAATGGGAAATTGCATTTATCAGCATACCTTTATAACTATTCTATTCTGTTGCATCTTTCCTTATGGTATCCTCTCATTAATAATAAAAATAAAAATAATAATAATAGGTGCCATGCCCATCAATTAAAAGCTACTACTGTGAAACCTATTACTAAAATGAACAGAGGTTTACGTGATAAAATTCATTAGCATGATTAGTAACGCTCTGATTTCCACAAATATGTTTGGAGACAAGAGCGTGTTGTAATGAATATTTATGAAGTGCCCAGCAAGCTGTGCAATGGTAAATAGGTTTGGAGTTCCCACTAGGAAAGAATGAATTACAGAATTTGTTATTTATTTATTTATTTTAGATATGTATGTACTGTGTGAATATCTTTATTTATATAGGGCCCACAGTGTACTCAGCACTCTACAAAGATACAATACAATACAGGGAATTATAATAATACAAGTGTAACAAAGTCTTACAATAGGAAAGGAAATCCCTGCCACGGAGAGCTTACAATCTAAGTGGTATGTTGGGAGAGTTACAGAGGCAGTAGGTGAGGAAATAAGTGCAGTAGATGGCAGTGCTTGGCCACAATGGTTGCTTGGAGTGACTGCGGGTGTGGGACAGTTACCATGAGTGCAGGCTATTGGGATGTATAATTTAAGTAATGAGTTTTAAGGTTTGTCTTGTAGGTGGGGAGAGAGGGTGCTTGGCGTATACTGAGTGAAAGAGTGCCACAGGTAAAAGGCAGTGAAGGAAAAAATTTTAAGGCGAGAGAGCAATAGTGGTGACAGGAATGGAGAGGATGGTCTAGGAAGTTTGGCCACGTCCGCGTGGTTATGACTGCGTGGCCTCGACCAAATCTCTGCCGGCATTACGCCGTAACGGAAGTCACCACTGGGACTACTGACTGCAGGACACCATACCACAGGGCACCTTGCCGCCAATCGGATCTCCCCGCTGGCTGCTGCCATCATTAAAGGTTCAGGTCCACTCTGATCTCCCACTGCCGGCCGCCGCCATCTTTAAAGCTCCTCAGCTGCTGATCTCCCCCGTTCCCCCCAGCCGCCACGGCAGCTGGCGGCACGCTGAGGCACGGGTGCGCTCACAAATGGCATTGGAGCGGCGGCCAGCTGACTATCTTTAAAGATGGCATCGGCCAGCGGGGAGATCAGCAGTGGCCGGCAGGGAGATTCGATCGGCGGCGAGATGTTCAGCAGTGATGTACCCTGCGGTAAGGTGTCCTCCGGTCAGCAGTAGTCCCGGCGGTGACTTGCATTGTGGCTGAGCGCCGGCGGCGATTTGATCGTGGCCAAACGTCCCATTCAGGGAGAGGAGACCGTAGAGCAGGTATAGTGCAGGATATAAGCATAACAAGGTATCAAAGCTGATATGCAGACAGGAGCAGATGAGTGGAGAGCCTTGCAAGTAAGGAGGAGAACTTTGTAGGTAATCCGAAATTTGATGGGTAGCCAAGAGAGGGATTTAAGGAGGAGATGAGCAGAGACTGTTTTGGGAGAAAGTGAAATTATTCCAGCAGCAGAATTATGGATAGATGGCAAGGTAGAAAGTTGTGAGGCAGGGAGCCTGATAAAGCATCTAGAACGTGAAACTATCTATTTTGTGACCATGATGTTGCTTATGATTCCTTCCTGCAGATAAACACTCACCTGTTTTATCAGCACATTCGTCTGGATCCCCCGTTTTTCTACTTTGGAGCTGTGCTCTCCTGTCATTTAGGTTTTCTATCTTCAATCAACTCTCCAGAGACAGCACGCGCACGGAGCCGGGGATTGCAGGTCAACAGAGCAGTGCAGTGAGTACTCAGCTGCATTTCTACACAAGCACACAGTGGCTCACCCACATGTCTGAGAAGCTTTTGTGCTCTCTCTCTGGTGTAGCAGGGGTTACCAGTGATTGGGATTGTGGAGGGGTAGCAATCGGGCTGTCCTGAGTTCACACTGGACTGTGTCCCGATTCTCTACCAGTTCTCCCTCCCTCTCCTTCCCCCCCTCCCCCCCCCCCCCCCCCCACAGTGTTTATTTTACACCTCTCATATATCATTGGATTTATTGCTGGACTGTATTCATTAATTTACTGCACTGTGGAGGGCACACTGTCACCAGATTTAATCATACTCATTTGCATTCATTTTGTACCTGGAACGCATCCCCCATCTCATTGTGTGATTCAGCACAAAGATTTTTATTGCATCGGTTCTGCTTCAGCTGTGTACAGTAGCACTAATTCGGGACTTTCAGTTTTGTGACTCTTTGATTTACTAGCATGTTACTATAATCCAGACGGGAGAGGATAAGGGCATGCATTAGAGTTTTAGCTGTAGTGTGACAGAGGAAAGGGCGGATCTTGGCAATATTACGGAGGAATGCCGTGAATCTGAATGGAGAAAGAAAGGGAAGAGTCAAATGTCACTCCTAAGCAACGTGCTTTGGCGACAGGATAAACGGTAGTACTAATTACTGTGAAGAGAACGGGTGATATTAGGCCAGATTTAGGAAGAAATATGAGGAGGTCAGTTCTAGACATTCAGTTTAAGGCGGTGGAGTGCCACCCACGAGGATATAGCCAGGAGGCATTCCGAGACATGGAACTAGATTGCAGGTGTGAGGGTAGCGGTGGAATGCATGGGAAACCATTGCAGGGACCTAGCATTGCACTAATAGTGTGATTATATAATGTTCATATTATAAGTACATATTGTAAGTGTAGTATAAGCGTTATGCAAGAGATATACTCTACTATGCTAGTTACTACTTTTAGCCCACCTAACTAAGGCTGTGCCTATAGTGCTGTCGATGGCGATGGCGACACGACGGGTGACGTCACCCGTCACCACCGGCGAAAGTTATATTTCGCCGGGCGGCAGCATTGCGTAATTCCGGCAATTTGATTGGTTCAAGGGCCGTCACGTGACGCGACAGCCCTTGAAAAATCAAATTTTGCCGGCTAACAGTTTTCGCTCCGTCGCTCCGTCGCGCGCACTGTAAGCGCACACGGCGGCAATGCTTTTGTTTTCGGGCGACGTCGCATCGTCGTCGCCATCGCCGGCACTGTAAGCACGGCCTTAGACTCCATGCAGCAATGAAATTGAGAAACTGACATGGAACTCATCACCTCTCTTTCGCTCTCCAATACCAGGTAATTAGGATTCTTATCTGATCCCTATCTCAAATATTGCTTATCTGATATGTTTGATGTTAGTCTGTTAACACTTATAATTTGCTTGTTAGCCATGTGATTTATTGAGCAAACTAGCACTGATGAATATCAGGTGATATGCTGTGTTTGCAGTATAAATTCAAGCATATAATTGGGGAAAGCATTGCAGGGCCTAGCATTGCACTAATAGTGTGCATATATAATGCTCATATTATAAGTGTATATTTTAAGTGTAGTATAAGAGTTATGCAGGCATTTGGCAGGAGATTGGAAGCACAATGACCCTGTTTTATTTACTCAATAATTGACATCCACTTGGTAATTCTACTGACTGCCTTGAAACCCTTTAAACTCTACTAAAGTAAGCTACACTGCCTTGTTTTTATATATATATATATATATATATATATATATATATATATATATATATATATATATATATATATATATATGCTACTTATCCCAATTCTGTTATTTACTGTGGTCTCATGTAAATGTTACGCTCTCTATCCATTACAAATATCTCTCTACTGGCCTACAACCCAATGTGTACACCCTGGACAACTCAAAAGCCTTGCATCATTTACGGAATGTTGGTGGAGAGCTCTGAAAACCAGCACACCCAGCACCACTCAATCTAATGGCAAACATTGCAACTTTGCAGCCTGCAAACACTTACCCAAATTTCTACTGATACTGCTACTCTCTTTAGCAGGGGATATTGAACTCAACCCAGGCCTTTCCTTCTAAACTGTCCCATACCCCGATGATAGCCCTTTTTGGAATTTAAAGGGGTTATCTGTCACCCATATAAATATTTGAAGCATGATTCCCAAACTGGATGAACTAAGGGCATGGTGCTTTTTGCATAAGTCTTAAGCATCATTCTCACCCAAACATGGCTAATCCTAAAACACTTGATGCATCTATCTCTGTTCAGGGATACTCCATATTTAGGAAAGATTGGTCAAGGAGAGGAGGAGGGGTGTTATTTTATATTGAAGACTCTTTACAATTTATGCTGCTACATTGACCCCCAAGCCAAACCTCTATTGAAATCCTAGTTGATAAAATGTACCTCCGATTCTCTAAGCCGATTTTTATTGCTAACATCTACCGCCCCCAAAAGCCCCAGTATTTCTGACTGACATCACTCACTTTTAGGCACAATTTCTTCCTTGAATGGGAAAAATTAGCTGTTAATTTTAGGTGATCTTTACCTCAATTGGCTTGACCTCAAAAACAATCAAATCTGGACGCAATTTAAGTCATTAAATTTAAGCCAACTAATTTCCCAATCCACACAGATTAATCGAAAAATCAGTCAACCATTCTTTGCTAGATTTGATCCTATCCTCTTATCCTAATAGCATCCAATCCTGTGGTATCCTACCTGACATTTTCAGTGACCATACCATAGAGAAGGGGTGCGCAAACTTTTCTCCCTGCGCCCCCCTGGCTGCTCTCCCCTCTTGCTCACGCCACCCTCCTTACCTTGTCTCCGGCATCAAATGACGCCGCAGAGTCATGTGACCATGGCAACGTGCTGTCACGTGACCCCGCTGCACCGAAGACAAGGGAAGGGAAGTTGCAGAGGCCTCGTGTGCTCCCTAGGATGTCAATTAAATGCCTTGGGAAAGAGCGTGGGACCTCTGCAACCGCCGCCCCCCCCCCCCCCCTTCAGTTTGCGCACCCATGCAATAGAGTACTCTGTAAGGAAAATCAAACCTTTTTGAAACTTTAACCCACAACAATTTCTGGCTAGACTTACTAACTGCCCTTGGTACAGAATCAACTTGATACCTGATCCTGATTCTGCGCTTGATTATTTCCAAACAGAGTTCTTAAAACTCTGTGATACCCATGCTCCCCTACACAGAATCAGAGTATGGAGGAGGTCAGCCTTCTGTGGGTTACAACCGACCTTATGGTGCTTTATAATTGTAGGGATGCCTTGTGGAAAAGTTACAAAGTAAGTGGCACTACCAAGGATCTTAACTATATAATAACTACAGATCCCTACGGAATACATGCACAAGGCAAACAAGACTAGCAAAATCCCAATATTACACAGATAATCTTTATCAAAATACATTAAATCCAGCAAACTTCTGGAAGATCATCAACAATATATTCCAGCCTTCTTGACATCAACAACCATCTAATATAAAAAAGGATAATAATTCTCTGACAAATCACCTTGACATTGCAAACGCATTCAACGAATACTTTATGGGGTGTGCTACTTTCCTACTATCAAAGTGCAACCCTAACTACATTCATGAAGCCCAACCTGTGAGAATCCCTATATCTCCACCCCCTGCCACCTATTTGTCCCAGTATCTGAAGATGAGATTAGACAAGCACTCTTAACATTCAAACTAAATAACTAATGCGTGCCTAACCTACTGCAATCAAAGTTCCTACCTCCCTAATCAACTCTATTTTGTCTTCAGGCCATATCCCACAGAACTGGAAAACTGCTACAGTTGTCCCAGTCTACAAAAGTGGAGACAAAAACATTGTTCCCAACAACAGACCAATCTCTTTTCTCCCAATACTATCCAAAGTCATGGGAAAATGTGTCCACTCCCAATTAAGCGATTACTATCACAAGACAAATTTCCTCTGCCACATCCAATCTGGCTTTTGCCCCAAACACTCCATGGAAACTACCCTCTTAAAATTTTGCAACGAGATACAGTGTGGAATGGAACAGGGACAACTTACTGGAGCAATATTAATAGATTTTGCAAAGGCTTTTGACACGGTTGACCATGTTATCTTATTAAACAAGTTTCAGTGCTCTGGAATAAGGGAACATGCTTTAAACTGGTTTCACTCCTATCTATCGGGTAGATCCCAAAATGTGTCTCTCAATTATAACTCTAACCCCTGGGATATCACCTGTGGGGTTCCGCAAGGCTCTGTTTTGGGGCCCCTGCTCTTTTCAGTCTAACTTAATAATCTACCTTGTAAGGCTTCTTCAATGCACATGTATGCAGATAACACAATATTATATGAACACTGCCCTAGCCCCTCTGACCTTGAACAATCTGATTTTTCAAGACTTGAACACACTGGATTTCCCAAAACAAACTCTTTTTAAACACTGACAAAACTGTAACAATGGTTTTTGGGACCAAGGCTAAATTTCTAAAGCTACCAATGACAGGGCTTCCGATCAGAACCAACTCTAACACCATTCTTGCCCCGCTCACTAGTTTTAAATATCTGGGCATATGGCTTGACTCCCATTTAACATTTGTGTTGCATATTGATACCCTGACATACAAAACCTATGCCAAACTGGGCGTACTTTATGGGAACAAATCCTCCCTAAGCTCGCTGGTCAGAAAGCACATTGCACAGCAGAGTCACCTTATCAAACTAGACACCCTCTACAACTCAATATGCCACATTGTCCTTCACTGTAACTACAACACACACCCCTGCGAAATGCTCCAAGAACTGGATTAGCTATGGATTAGCTATCTCTTGAATCCATGCGCAAAGTACATTTTTACTGCCTTGCCTTCAAATACTTTTTGAACAAGCTACCCGCTTATCTGAACCAGCTCCTAAACCCAACCACACGCAACACTTATTACGTGAGATCCGACTCCAAAAGACTGTTCACTGTCCCAAGGTTCAACAAAGAATCCAGTCGCTCCTCCTTCTATTATCGTGTACCACATAACTGGAACAACCTACCAGAGACTCTCAAAGCCGCCTCCAGTTTAAGTTCTTTCAAGACTTTAACTGACTCACATTTTAATCTTGTCTGTAACTGTTAAATACGCCCATAACAAATATTATCTTAAACTGTTTTTGAAATGTCTGTAAATATAACATGTAACGACGTATTGTCATTATAAGTCTGTGCCCAGGATATACTTGAAAACGAGAGGTAACTCTCAAAGTACAGGCATACCCTGCATTAACGTACGCAATGGGACCGGAGCATGTATGTAAAGCGAAAATGTACTTAAAGTGAAGCACTACCTTTTCCCCACTTATCGAAGCATGTACTGTACTGCAATCGCTATATACGTGCATAACTGATGTAAATAACGCATTTGTAACAGGCTCTATAGTCTCCCCGCTTGCGCACAGCTTCGGTACAGGTATTGCTGTTCAGGACGTGATGACAGGCGCATGTGCGAGCTGCCGTTTGCCTATTGGGCGATATGTACTTACTCGCGAGTGTACTTAAAGTGAGTGTCCTTAAAGCGGGGTATGCCTGTATTGTTTCCTGGTTAAACATTTTATAAATAAATAAATACATAAATATATATATATATATATATATATATATATATGCATATCATCAGCATAGAGATGATACCTAAGGCAAAAAGAGTTGATGAGGTCACCAAGTGATAGTGTGTAGAGAGAGAAAAGGAGATGTCCCAGAACAGAGGCCTGAAGCACACTAACATACAGATCAACAGAAGATACAGACATGTTAGCAACAGAGACAGGAAATGTGCGATGGGAGAGGTACAGTCTGATGAGAACCAGGGCAGGGCTTTGTCGCAGATTCTAACATAGATTATAATATGAAGGAGAAGAGCATGATTGACAGTATCAAACGCTATAAGATATCTCATTGAACAAAAATTCCAAACGTTTACCCAGCATATCGTATGACAACTACACTTATAGAAGGTTTATATATGATTTTAATCAACTATAAAGTATGAAATGAATCAACATGCAGCAACAGCCAATCCTACCTGTAAAGTATGACAGTTGGTTCAGGAGATTTCAAAGTCTCAGAATAATTATCCTGTTTTGTCACATAAAAATAATAACCTCCTATATATTACTGATAATATCACCGGTTTGCAGTTCTATATTCATACTCATTGATGACTTTAAAATTATAAAATGTTATTTTCTCACAGAAGTGCACTAAAGGTCTCTCTGGCTTTGAAGAGTTTAACAGTGCAGTCCTACTTCGCAACATATAGTGCTGTTGCCATAAAGTGTTAGTGCCCAATCAAGTAGCACCATCTCTACCACTGTCCATGTGTTTTATCATTCAAATCGATTTTAACATTATCGGGCATATTCACTAAACGGCAATAGTGCCCAATTATAAAATTGCCCAAAGCTACACATGATAATATCTGATCACAAGACTCACCCACTCTGCAAGTATGCAAAAACTATTGTTTGCAAACACATTTTGCAAACAGTATGATAACCAACATTTAACTACATACAGTATAGGCATCTCTTAAAGCTTTTAAATCACTATCATCTTACATTCTTTTGTCTTATTCTGGGACTCCTGTACGAATCACAAAATATTTCAAGTACCAAGTAAAAGTTATTTTTTTTTTTTTTCAATCCTTTCTCAAGGCTGTCAAATAAAATATTATTATTAGATGTCAATGTTAACCGTTTTTCCTAATGTATGACGTGCATTGAGCAAGTACAGTACTACATTCAAAAAATGACAGATCTGAGAATATCATCATAGCCCTATTACACCTCACACGCATTTGACATTTTTAAGTTCAAAACAGTGCCTGCTACATTTTGTGACAATCTATTGTCAGCAAATAGCACTAGTACTGTATGTTATCTATGGAAAAAGGAGAGTTTGAATGGATTTTTTTCAATGTAATGTACCTTTCAAGAATATTTCTGTAGTACATTATGCTGACTATCGTCTGCACTTTAAAATAACATGCAAATATTAGTTTCTAAACATAAGGAGCTTTGATCATCTCAGAACATTCGAAATGAAAGACACAAGGCTTATCTATGCAATATTACTTGATTTGGGTAGAGCAAAATACAGTCTGCCAAATAAATGCAAATGATGGTATCTAATACGCTATAGCAACTGTTGGGTTCGGTGAGATTGTATTGTGTTTTGGAATTAGTGCACTTTTAACAGTTAGCATATTATAAATGACCATGTATACGTTTGACCGTTTTCCATGACTATCCATCAATCCTTTAGGTAAATAAACTTTAGATTGAAATGCATTTGTCATTTCTTCTGTGGACCATTACTGTAGAACTAGAGATGTGCGGATCTACCAAGATTCTCTTCGACCATGTTTCTATCAACCTTTCCAGGAAGTTTAAAAAAACAGCAACAATTTTGATCAAAGTTTTTGTGGAATGACCAAAAGTGTTGAAAATTCACAATTTCACTTTTTAAGGTGGCGAAATACCATCCCCATGAATTTGTTACAAGTTTAATCTAAATTAATTGAATATGCATTGACTACTGACTTTTAGCTTTGAGCAAACATGTTGCAAACGTCTGCTTCGAAGCAAACTTCTTTACTGAACCAAAAAGGGTAAAATGTTCAAAGTTTGCTAATGCATGCTAAAAGATTCCACCGTTCTAAGTAGGACATGTCCCCTCAATAACTTAAAGCAATTAAATCATGCCGCAACAGCATCAATGCCTTAATATTTACATTTATCACTTCAAAGCTATTGGGACCAGGTTGCTGCTTCTCTATATGTATTGAAATTAAGAACCTACCCTATAAACATAGAACAGGAGTAATAGTTTTATTCATGGTGCAAGAAAGTAAGTACATTTACAAGGATAAAAGAGAGAGAGGAAGTCAGTATAGTCAGACTGTGTTATATGATGGCTTTTGAATAGAGATGGGTCATTGTGTTCAAAATCGAACTGCAAATTCTTTGCTGGTTTTTAAACCAAAATCCGATTCGTTGATGAATATTCATAGGTGGTCTAGACCAGGGGTGCCCGAACTTTTTAGTCTGCTCCCCCATGCCTGCTCTTCCACATTGCTCGTGCCCCCCTGTCTGCGCCTCTTACCTTTTGTCTGGCGTCATTTGACGCCACATTGCCATTGCGATGCGTCGACAGAAGCCACAGAAGACAAGGTGAGTAAGGCATACAGAGGCCTTGCACGCACCCCCGGCATTTAATTTAAACGCTTTGGGGTAGAGCACGGTGCCTCAGTAAGCGCTGTGCCCTCCCACCCTCCAGAAAATTTTGCGCCCCCCAGTTTGCACACCCCTGGTCTAGACAGATGAAAACCTTCGAGCAAATGCTTCTGAAACTGCCATAATTTTCCCTTCACAAGATTGTTGTAACATTCAATTCACCCTGAAGCTCCAGACCCTAAAATATGGTTTTGCTGAAGAGGGAGAGAGAGAGAAAGGAGAGGAGTGGGTGGGGGAGAGGGGAGAGGAGGAGGACAGGGAGGAAAAAGAGGGGGAGGGTGAAGGGGAGGGTGAAGGGGAGAGGGAAGGGGAGGGGGAAGGGGAGGTGAATTGGGAAGGGGTGGTGAAGGGGGAGGGGGTGTGAATGGGGGAGGGGGTGGTGAAGCGTGAGGGTGTGGTGAAGCGTGAGGGGGTGGTGAGGTGTGGAGGGGAGGGGGTAGTGAAGGGGAGGGGGAAGGGGAGGGGGACGGGGAGGTGAAGTGGGAAGGGGTGGTGAAGGGGGAGGGTGTGGTGAAGCGTGAGGGGGTGGTGAGGTGTGGAGGGGAGGGGGTAGTGAAGGGGAGGGGGAAGGGGAGGGGGACGGGGAGGTGAAGTGGGAAGGGGTGGTGAAGGGGGAGGGTGTGGTGAAGCGTGAGGGGGTGGTGAGGTGTGGAGGGGAGGGGGTAGTGAAGGGGAAGGGGACGGGGACGGGGAGGTGAAGTGGGAAGGGGTGGTGAAGGGGGAGGGTGTGGTGAAGCGTGAGGGGGTGGTGAGGTGGTGAAGGGGAAGGGGTAGTGAAGGGGAGGGGATATAGGGGGGGAAGCGGAGGTGAAGGGGATAGGGAATCATGGCAATATGAAGTCAGAATATTGTGCCCCCTGAAAAAAAGCTGGAAAACAAATGACAATACAATACACAGACAGTGCGGTTGTTCCCAGTTGCTGCGCCACCACACCTACTGTATGTTAACCCTTTGAGTTCCGGAGGAGTCGTGGTGTAGAGATCGCAGCGGGAACACAGTATACGATCCAACCCTGAAAAAGCAGGCCCTGTGAGGATCACATTGTCACCATGTCATGGGGGCCCTGGAGTGCCAGTCCCCATGGCGTTGTGACTATATCCTAAGGCACTCAAAGGGTTAATGGCCGGGCCACATTTTTACAGGTGTGTACACTGTAATGTTTATGTTTTCATAATTCTGCCAAACCAGTTGCTGTCTATGCATATTCCAGCCACACCTCACATTTGGCTCTTATTGTACTTACGCATTACAGTAAGGTTTCTTGTCATATCCCTTGTAATTGTTCATATTTAGAGTCATTTTGCAAACGTCACAATGGAAACATCCTTTATGCCAAAACTGTAAAAATAGAAATACAAAATTATAATTGAAAAATTAAGTAAATAATGAACATTCTCATACCATTTTGCACACTAGAGTCTCAATAATTGCTAAAGCTGTTCTTTTCAATAAGCAGATTACTTCCCAGAGCAAATAAAACAGATGAATAATTGGGTTTGTGTGAGAGAAAAGATAAATACTAGACAACACAACGAACCGAAATGATATGTTTTCTAGGTTAAAAAAATGTTACAGTATTTCAGAAAGTGTGAAGAAAACCGTGATGTTCACAGGTAAGGACGTCACAGAGCTCAGTAATTCTCATTAATTCGCACCTTTTGGACTACACATGGTAAAGAATAATGCGTGGAATGTTTCGATATTCATGTAGCAACATATAGATGCGTCCAGTGTAAAATAAAACCAATGAAACTATGCCTGGAATGTGTGTGTTTAACCTTTTGAGTTCCCGTCTTGCTGTTCCGAGAAGGCACAAGAGCCAGCACTGTTATGCAATATTTGACTGGGATAACGCCCCATTTTTTGCAGAAGCTACTCAAGGACCTTAAAGGTGAAATCCCACATAGCCGGCCAGAAATCATACATTTAACATTCTAACTGGGTTCCGTATATAAATCTAAAATGTGAATAGCAAAGGTTTGTTTGCTTACATTTTTGTCTTAATTAGTTACACGTTGCATTTTTGAAGTGCCTCTGAAAGAGGAAGTGTTTGTTTTACTCCTATCCCCCCTGTCCCTAGCAGAGAACCAATAAAGTTAAGGGCAGAGGGAGAGGGTGGGGGTGGGTGGGGGTGCTCTAACTGTACAAACACTTGCTGATCACACAGAAGGGAGCAGCCAGAAGAAATCAAACCCCTCCCAAGTTTAACATTAAAAACGTTTATGAAATACTTCTAGTTGTCAGATGTGGATAAAAAGGGCATCAATCACCCAGATGAGTTCCCTTGAACATATCACTGGAATTAGTTCACTTTGGTCCAAGGGGAGATTGCCTCTTTAAGGAATTATATGTATGGAAGACATGGGGAAGGGGATTAAGAGTCCAATGATCACAATAATCTTGATCCAGGATTCAAAATAACTATTTGCCACTGAATGCATTTTAATGTTTCCCCAAGAATGTTTTTGCAGTGCTGTACCCTGCATGGTGATTTGTGCTATCTCTTTTTTAAAAGATGCACCTAAATGTTTCTATTTTTTTTTATTTTTTTTTTTAACATGTATTATTGAAGTGAAACTTCTTTGCTGGCGGCAACAGTGTTTTCATGGGGAAGAATGCATTGCCTTGTAACGAAAAACCATAACAAATGTGACGTCATGCTACTAATGGGCGAGAGCGCGCTTGCGCAGAAGAGGAGCTTGCCGGCCCCACCACGCATGCGCAGTACCGCCCTTGTCCACCAAGAACATTGCTGCTCCCCCCTCTCCCAGCACGCATGCGCACTAAAGGCTGCGGGCCTCTGCGCATGCGCACCATGTGCCGCAGGCCCCTGCGCATGGCCGCAGGCCCACACCACGGGCCACTTCACATGGTCGCGGACCTGCACGCCACTGACCGATGGGGAGGAGAGGAGCCGCGAACACCAGGCAGGGAGAGAGCAAGAGAGCCGCGTTCCCCGAGATCCCGGTGCAGACACACACACATAGTCACATACACACAGTCAGTCACACACACACATAACCAGTCACGCACACATACACGCAGAGTCACGCACACATACACGCAGAGTCACGCACACGCACACACACGCAGAGACACACACACAACCAGAGTCACGCACACATACACGCAGTCACACACATACACGCAGAGTCACACACACATACAAGCAGAGTCACACACACATACACACAGTCATGTACACATACACGCAGAGTCACACACACGCAGAATCACACACACAGAGTCACACACGTGAAATTCATTGATGTCGTCCACTGTGAAACAGCATCTGACTGGGGCTGACACAGTCATGGTGAGTGTCGAACAAACTATTTCCTGCAGTCATCACTCCACAACCTCATATCAGGGGTGGGCAACTCCCGACATCAAGGGCCACCAACTGGCCAGGTTTTCAGGATATCCCTGATTCAGCTCACATGGGTCATCAGTGGCTCAATCGAAGACTGAAGCAGGGAAATCCTAAACATCTGACTTGTTGGTGGTGGCCTATGAGGACTGGAGTTGCCCAGCCCTGCTCTATACAGAGGAAGGACCTGGAGTTCCACTATCCTCTTTACATACCTCCCTTCTTATTCCTCCCTCTGAACACATGTACTGTAGTGCCACAGTTATTCTAACACAAACCAGTGGCAATCGCCAAAAAGACCCAGGTACATGCTGGATACATGCCTTAAACTTGCCTTAAACTAGACCCAGCATTTCTGCATTGATTAATGGCCCATCAGATTAACAGCGGGGGTCCCTGGTAGTCCCATTCAAACTGAATGGGATTGCCAGGGACCCCGGCTGTGTTAATCCTATGGATCATTAGTCAATGCAGAAATGCCTTAAACTTGCCTTAAACTAGCCAGGTTACACCCAGCACATACCCAGAATTTAACCGGGCTAGTTTAAGGCAAGCTTTAGAATACTCGTGGTCTCATCTGTTGTAAGTACCCACAAGATCTGCACCAAACTTAGCAAATGGATAGAAAGAGAAGCTCTTTCTAAATTCTTGTTGTCCTGCACAGCTGGAGTTTGGGACATTTCCCACAAATTCGGGACCATCCCACTAAATGCAGAGCACTTGACAATACTAACCAAAAATGCACCCAATATTAGGGGCACATATACACATATACAGTACACATATACACATATACACATATACACATATACACATATACACATATACACATATACACATATACACATATACACATATACACATATACACATATACACATATACACATATACACATCTATAACACACATTATTAAGGTTATGGTGGGCAAAAAAAAGTTACAAAAACCCTCCACAGTAAAGCATATAGCAAATGGAAATATTACTGTATGTTCATTTGCATGTCTTAGACAGGTCTGCAACCCTGTCTTTCACCATTATCGCCCAGCACACAGCACTTCCACTGCAGCAAGGGATTCTGGGAAATGACATGCAAATGAGCACACAGTGCCACTCTTTTGTCTCAAGCTCATATTACACAAGCAACCCGTAAGCCAATGCATGCTGCTTTAAACCCAGCTTTTAAGCATAGGCTGGGGTGAGATGCAAAGCCAGTAAAACCACTCACAGACATGTTTCAACCTTGATGGGTATCATCAGTGTGCTTTACTGTGGATGGTTTTTGTCACTTTTTTTACCCACCATAACCTTAATAATGTGTGGTGAATACCTACTCTTAGTCTCAAACCAGCATAGCCAGCACAACCAACCCCACACTGATGAGACCCATTAAGGTCGAAACAGCTGTGAGGCCCCGCTGGCTGGGGGTGCAAGCCCCGCAACTTTGACGGAAGAGAAAAGCGCTTTGTGTTGCTGGTAACAGAAAGATTAAGAAGATGCAGAGGAGGAATGCTGTCCAGTTTGCCCTGCGTGATGATATCCGGATGGATCGCCTGCACTTCAGTCGGTTGGTGTTACAGAAGTTATTTGGCTTCAGCCCCATGGAATTGGACTATATCTTTGAAGTGACAACAAGTAAGTGTTACCAAGTGATTTTTGTAAACCCAGCTACACATGAGAAATGTATGAAGATGTATTCCCTGCTTAAGAGGGAGGGGAAGTTGGATAAGATTTTCTTGGAGGACCTGACTAATAGGACCAGGAAAATGTGTTTGTTGCGATTTACAATGAAAATGTAAATACAGAGGATGTGTAGCCTTTTGGCTTAAGCAGTATTGTGCTGTGGTGTACGAGAAACCAGAAAGGTGTGTGGATGAGGACCGCATTAAAACCGGTGTAATGAAGTGCACTGTACTCCTGAAAGAGGACAAAGAGACATTAAAGCTGGTACATATACCGAATGCAATACATATTGGGCAATTGCATGGATCAGTATTTTATGCGGGATAACCGAGAAGGTGCAGGCGATGTGGGGCACCTGATCACTTACAGAAAGATTGTACAGAGGAATTCTGTACAAAATGCAACCAACTGGGACACAGTAAACATGGATGTACGGAAGAAATGAAGTGCAATTTGTGTGGCAAAAACAGTCACAGTTTCAGACAGTGTCCCCAATCATATGCAAACCGAGCCAGAGTAGGTTGGAGGAGAGAGGAGACAAAAACAGAGGAGGAAAAAAAGATGGACGCTACAAACGAATGCCATAAGGAAGAAAAGATGGCCGCTACAAACGAATGCCATGCAGCTGAGGAACCACAGAAGTCAGCTGGAAAAAGTGGAGTGGAGCAGTGTGTGGCCATGGAGCCAGATACTCCCACCCCAGGCTCAAGCAATACCTCAGGGCCTGGGGAAGAGAAAGTTACAAAGCCAAAAAGAAACAGTTAAAAGAACAGTGCAACAAGTGGCAATGGATCTGAGTGGACTGGACTCTGATGAAAGCTCAGTTGATGAGGACTTTCCAGCAACCCAAGAAATGGGAAGCTGGGCAGATGAGGAGGAAACAGAATCAGAGGAGAGTGAATCTGATGGAGAGAATGGTGAGGAATGTAGGAAAGTAAAAAAAGAGGAGTGTGAGTGAGGAGAGAAAGAGCATGAAAGTTGCATGGAAAAAATGGACAGAGGATGAGTGGAAGGGAAGGGGAAAGTCTGATATATGTGCGCATAAAGGACAAAGAAACAATACAAAAATGGGCTGATTGGGTGGGGAAGGAGGGAAATATGGAACGTTTAAGCTTGATTATGGATGACTGGAAGGGAAGTCCAGAGAAGTATGAAGGAATACTGAATGATGATTGTTTTGTTTGCTTGGGGAGGAGAGAAGGGGGGAAAAGGATGTATATTCAAAGGACATTACAATTTGGCATGCAAGGTTTATGAATATGAGGAGTTCAAAGCTGCGATGCCTCACCTGCAGCCTTCTTTGATGTTGAGGATGTTTGATGAAATGTTAGAGACAGAAGGGTTTGTAAGTAAGAAATTTTATGTTGATTTCTTTGACAAAAGGAAGTTAGTGTGGTAAATGTTAGACTACCGTAAGCTAGTTTAGTTTTTTGCTGTGATAAAGTGAGAATTTACTGGTTAGAAATGTATTTGTTTGTTTTTAGTTCAGTATTTTAATGTAATACAGAAAGTTATATTGTAATGCGTTTTTTTGGTTATGTTTTTTAACTGAAGAAAGAATAGTTAATTAGTACATGATATAAGTTTAGTCCTGTGTGTTCTAATGATCAGAAAAATAATGGTTTTTGTATTTTATGTTTTGATAACATAAGCTGTAATGTTATATTATGAAAATAAACAAATTTATTTCAAAAACGAAAAAAATGAAACATGTCTGTGAGTGGGTTTACTGGCTTTGCATCTCACCCCAGCCTATACTTAAAAGCTGTGTTTAAAGCAGCATGCATTGTCTTACGGGTTGCTCGTGTAATATGAGCTTGAGACAAAAGGTGGCACTGTGTGCTCATTTGCATGTCATTTCCCAGAATCCGTTGCTGCAGTGGAAGTGCTGTGTGCTGGGCGATAATGGTGAAAGACAGGGTTGCAGACCTGTGCAAATGAACATACAATTATATATATATATATATATATATATATATATATATATATATATATATATATATATATATATATATATATATATATATATATATATATATATATATATATATATATATATATATATATATATTGGAATTGAATCTCTCCCATGTAACACATCCTCCCAATTTTCATAATTACTTTAGAATTCAATAAATATTTAATTACTTACATCTATCTTTGAAACCCTAACTTCAAACAGTAGAGGAACAAAGTCCCCAGACTTTGCAATTCACAGTCTAATTATCCATAGAAATGAATGCTAAAGTTGCACTGAGCAATTAAATTATATGCAAGCTCATTTTAAAGTTACACTGGCAAGTTTAAAAAGAGAAATAATTGTACTCATTTACTGTTAAATGCTAACAACTCTGTGTATCAAAAACAATGTAAATAACATGCTGTCTTTATTTTACATGTCTCATGTGGATGAAATGCTTTATTGCATATTTTAAAGTCATATGTTTTCAATTGGAATGAACCCCTATTTTAATGTACAATTGTTCCTGTAATATTTAATATGTGCTTTAGTGAAACAATTTCTTATCCCTCCTGTTCCACACGCACATTTTCTTGCGCCTCCTATTTCACAGTGACAGTGTACAGTATGGGAACCTGACGAAGGGGCCTAGGGGGCCTTGAAACGTTGCTCTATTGTGTACACATAACAGTGTGTGTCTGCTGATATTTCCTCTCCCTGTGTGTGTACTGATTTTTCTGTATTGCTGCATTTTTGATCCATTAAAGAAGAAACTTGGTGAGAGAAAAAGCAAAACGTAAGTCCTTCATTATTATTTTTAAATGCTGATCCAGTTCAGTTTTTGTACAGTTGGATGTATCTTGCGGTGTGGATGCAGGATCATAGCACCTCTAGCTGGATTGTGTTAGACAGGGTGAGTGTTAGTTCATTCTATTTTTCTAAGTGTACAGTATGGTGACATCAGTAGAACCCATTAAACTACTAAACCTAAAGCAATGTTTCATGTTTAGAAATCCTCTGCAATTTGAAGCAATGACATGTGTGTTTATAAACTTAGTCATTTAACAAAAGCAAAAAAAAAATTCCCATCACCCAATTATTACAACTTGTGAACCCTCCACTCCCTATGATTCCACTCTGCAAACACAAAAAGCCTTATGTAGTGAAGTACTCTCCTGATTGTTATAATTTCATATCAATGGGGGGAGAAAATCACACGCAATTATTTTTCTTGCAAGGCTGCTTTAGGGAAGCTGCCCTTTCCTTTGTTTGGTCATTAATACACATCAACAGCAACCTGCAATATGTTGAAATATTTATGTTTTAGTCGAAGAGATGATTACCAAAACCAAAACCAAGACATTTTGATCACTGTACAGCAGGCCTGTACAACACGCGGCCCGCCGGCACTCACTGTGCGGCCCGCGGCGGCGGCTCTCCTCCTCCTCCCTCCCCCAAGTCCGCTCTCCTCCTCCCTCCCACGAGTCCGCTCCCCTCCTCCTCCCTCCCACGAGTCCGCTCTCCTCCGCCTCCCTCCCCCGAGTCCGCTCTCCTCCTCCTCCCTCCCCCGAGTCCGCTCTCCTCCTCCCTCCCCCGAGTCCGCTCTCCCTCTCCGCCACCCGCCACAAGCCGAGCCCGCTCTCCCCATTCCTCCCCCCCAGCCCGCTCTCCCCCTCCTCCCCCCCAGCCCGCTCTCAAGACTGCACGCTCTTGTAGTGCGGCACTTCCAGTGCCCGCTGCTTGCGAGCACGTGCAATCCTGCCTGCGCTGCCGCCATAATCTGAGGTGCAGGGGGGTGAGGGGAGGTGTAGTGGAGGTGCAGGGGCTGATGTGATGTGAGGAGGTGCAGGGGGGTGATGTGAGGTGAGGAGGTGCAGGGGGGTGATGTGAGGTGAGGAGGTGCTGGGGGGTGATGTGAGGACATGCAGGGGGGTGATGTGAGGTGAGGAGGTGCAGGGGGTGATGTGAGGTGCAGGGGGATATGTGCAGGGGGATATGTGCAGGGGTGTGATGGGCAGGGGAGGTGATGTGCAGGGGGGTGATGTGAAGGGGGGTGATGTGCAGGGGGGGTGATGTGCAGGGGGGGTGATGTGCATGGGGGTTGATGTGCATGGGGGGATGATGTGCAGGGGGGATGATGTGCAGGGGGGATGATGTGAATGGGGGGGTGATGTGAAGGGGGGTGATGTGCAGGGGGTGATGTGAAGGGGGGGTGATGTGAAGGGGGGGTGATGTGCAGGGGGGGTGATGTGCAGGGGGGCGATTTTCAGGGGGGTGATGTGAAGGGGGGGGTAATGTGAAGGGGGGTGTGATGTGCAGGGGGTGATGTACAGGGGAGGTGATGTGCAGGGGGGTGATGTGAGGTGCAGGGGGGTGAGGTGCAGGGGGGGTGATTGGAGGTGCAGGGGGGGTGATTGGAGGTGCAGGGGGGGGATTGGAGGTGCAGGGGGGGTGATTGGAGGTGTAGGGGGGGGGTCATTGGAGGTGCAGGGGGGGTCATTGGAGGTGCAGGGGAGGGTGATTGAAGGTGCAGGGGGGATGATTGGAGGTGCAAGGGGGGAGAATGATGTGAGGTGCAGGGGGCGAGAATGATGTGAGGTGCAGGGGGGAGAATGATATGAGGTGCACGAGGGGAGAATGATGTGATGTGCAGGGGGAGAAGGATGTGAGGTGCAGGGGGGGTGGGATGTGTGTGGTGTGCAGGGGGGTATTGTGTGTTTGGTGTGGAGGGGGAGTATTATGTGTGTGGGTGAGGGGGAGATATGGGGGTATGAGAGATTGATGGGGAGTATCGCAAAGGTTGATAGTGAGGGGTTCTGGGGGAGATATGAGGATGATGATGAGGGGTGCTGGGGGAGATATATGAGGATGAGGATGATGAGAGGTGCTGGAGGAGAGATGATGATGATGATTTTACCTGTGCGGCCCAAATTTTTTTTCCTTTTAGCAGTTCGGCCCTTCTCGCTTTACGAGTTGTGCAGGCCTGCTGTACAGTATTGCACTTATTTGGTCCCCTCGGTAAGAAAGAGCTTGAAATGTATAATTTTCTAAAGTTTGATACTAAGTCAATAAAACTACAGACAGGGATCTTTGTGTACTCGTTCTTAAAAGGGGTTCTGTCCCCATTAGGGTAATACATGGGGTGGTACTATATCAGGTACAAGGCACGAGGGCCCACCCTCTGGTCCTCATCCTATTGACTTTTTCAAGTCTACTTGGTGGTCCTAGTATTATCAGTATTGCTGTTAAGAATTATGGTATGACTCTCCACAGTTTGGTGGCTGCCAAGCACTGCCGAGCAAGGAAAAATGAGCGCGCTGCTCATGGTAGAGGTGGAAGAAGTGGAGCACCAGGGCCCACTGTTCACTTGTTCTAACCTTATTTTCATTTTCATGAGATCTCCTTTTGGAAAATGTAGCCTTGCTCTCCTTCCTACGATAAAACATCCGTATTACGCTGCAACTCTAAGTGCCCTTGCTGAGTAATCAAAACTGCCTTAATGGATTAGAAAACCTGCATCTAGACCCTGGTGCTCCCCAAGGTTCTGAAACTGTAACCTTGCATGCCTGACACTGCAAAGACATCAGCACGGGTCAAAGTCCTCCATCTCCTGCTACTAACAGAGATTGTTGTCATCTTTCCTGAGTAGTGTGTAGTAGGAGGCCCTACTAAACAGGTGTGGGTCTCAGTCTGCAAGTTCTTGAAATTGTGTTACAGAGTACTGTTAGGACCCATAGTCAGCTATGCAGCTTGTATAATACATTAGAAGTATTACTACTGTAACTCAGCAACTTTGCTGAGTTGCCAAGGAAGTAGCACTACAGCTGTAATACCCACATCCTTACTCTTCTCCCCTCTTTCTTATGCTATTCCAATCATTATGTTTAACCTCTTTTACAGCTGAGGTCGGATGATTGCACCTGAGTGGTCTTAAAACCTGGCATTACTAAACACATCAGCCAACACGAGGTCATCTTTTTCCATCCTCTAATAGATCCCCCCCCCCCCCCCCCCTCCAGTTCTCCTCTAAAATGACATTTATATCTGCTACATTTAGTCACTTGCAGTTATGTGATGAAAAGGAAAGGTATGTCATAGCAAGCCAGCATCAGCAGAGATCAGAAGACATTTGCAGGATTGTACATTTTGACATTGGCAGGGAACCGTCTTACACTCATAGTGTACTAATAGACATTTAAAACCCCACTTCACATTTTGACATCAATATTTAGTTAGCAGCCCACTGAGCTAGTTCTTTGACACTACACATCATGCTGCCTCCTTTTCTTATGACGAAATTGCTCATTTAAAGCATCCCAGCAATAGTCACTCCTTAAGCCTCAAGGTATTTGCTTTGCTGGCTCCGTGCAGCTGATTAACCCCTTCCGTGCTGTATGAAACAGCCATGCTTTGCAGACAAATTATACGCTCTTGTCTCCAGCAATTAATGAGTTAGTTCACACATTTTTCAAAAGATATATATATTTTTTAATATATTTTGTTCCTGCGAAAATGTGCATTCCCCCATCAACTTGCCACCTGTCCCTCATAACGCCCCACGTTTCTGGATGTCTTAACTTGTTCCGTACAGCTGCAATGTATATATATCTGTCTTCTGCGTATCTCCTCCTATCTACTCCCTGCTCCGGGAAAGAAGGGCACATTACCTTGTCCAAGCAGTTGACTTTTTCCGTGGGATACACGACTCTGCCACATCGGGCGCACTGTGGGTTCATTTTCCTCTACTCCTTAGAACAGGTTTCAGTGAACAATGATGTAAAAAGAAGGGGGGGAAATGCCTAGGAGAAATGAGCAGAATCCGTGTGTAGTTTGCACCGAGGAAAGATGTGATAATGTTACAGAAGCACAAGGCACTGTCAGTGCATAATAAGTGCAGTGGGAGTGCTGATCAGCTGGAGAGAAAATGCATCACACTGCAGTATGAAGGCAGATGTGTGCGTGTGTGGATGTGAGCATCTAAGCTCCCCCCAGTTTGCCATGCCTTTTTTTTTTCTCTCTTTTTTTTTAATGCTTTATTGAACTGTACAAAGTAAACAATACAGCATAATATTAAACACACAAACTACATGAGTTTCAAAATCACATGTACATGATTGCAGTATAAGCAGTGATCAAAGGGTGATGGTACAGAGATGTAGAGATGGTTATGAAGCACTAGTTCTCTCTTGTTTACAAAGCGACACATTTTTTTCTTGTTTTGTCTTAAAAACTGGTTCCCATTCGCTCTTTTAAAATCATTAAGGTAGCACAATTTACTTTAAAAACAGAATCCACCGAGTTTTGTTTATTTATTTAAGAAATGTAACCCCCTGAAAGCTGATACGTAACACTCTATTGTTAGCAGAATTTCAGCCAATGATTATATGCAATAGTTCATAAATAACAAGCCATCATTGTGTTTTCTGTATAACACATTGTCACAGTTTTGTCAAACTCAGCTTGAAAAAAAATCTCACAGGGTGGTTTGATTATGAACTTTCAGTTTATAATAATAATAGCATGTTCTTGTATAGCGCTGCTAGTTGTACGTAGCGCTTTACAGAGACATTTTGCAGGTCCCTGCCCCATGGAGCTTACAATCTATTTTTTGGTGCCTGAGGCACAGGGAGATAAAGTGACTTGCCCAAGGTCACAAGGATCAGACACTGGGAATTGAACCAGGTTCCCCTGCTTCAAACTCAGTGCCAGTAAGTGTCTTTACTCACGGAGCCACTCCTTCTCCCTTATATGCCATTTCTATCAAAGTTTCCTAAATCCGGTCTTTATATTTCTCCATCTCTCTCGTAAATGGCTATTTTGGCTTGGAACATCACACGCCCTCTTCTAAGATGGTAGCTGCTGACCGAGCTCCATTTAATAACATTAACAATAACATTGTCAAAAGGGATTACACATGACTTTACTATACTAAAACACTGATGCAACTGTTTAGTGACTTATTTGTTTTTTTAATGGGGGTAAGTGGGGGGAAATTGGATAAGTATTTTATTCCAGGTACCACCAGAAACCAAGTGGTAGAATTTAGAAAAATCTAGGTGGGACAAAATGTGGCGGAGATTGGTGAAAGTAGTATGAGGGACTGTAAGGGTCCGCCGTCGCAGCTATCCCCCTCCAGCACTGGCGCATCCCTGAGTTGTTACTTTGCCTCATCTAAGATGGCCGTGATCTATGTACACTCACCTCTACCAAGGTGACCAAAACCAGGAAGCAGCCTCATTTTGCCCACTACTCCAAATACAGGAAGTGACTTCACTCGCCCCATTCCAAGATGGAGGATGAGATTGGCTACACCTGGTCTAGGAGTTTATAAGGAAGCCATTTCCATCCAGTCAGAGCATGGTGTCTGTTCTCTTGGAGTCCACGTTAATCCCTATTCCTTTGCACTTGCCCTAATCTTTGCCTGTGACCTGACAACATACATTTGCCGCCTGCCTTGATCTCTGCTTGTGACCCCGACTACGAACCTTGCCGCCTGCCTTGATCTCTGCTTGTGACCCCGACTACACTATCCCTCCGAGGCTTGTGGTCAGTCTCCATACCCTGTCTCAGCCCTGCGTGTCGGCTTCTTGGTCAGAGACAAGCATCGTCACAGGGACACCAGCTCAACCAAGCTTCAGAAATACATTTTCTGTGAGCGTTGCATTTATTTCTTCAACAGTAACTTTGCCAATTATCCCTTAAACAGTATTGTAATAAAAAAAGAATCATGATCTATATGATCATAGATAGGGATCTGGCATCTATATTCAAAAACCAATGTGACATTATTCTAACTCAATTTTCTATAGCAAGAGCATTGAACTATTCCTCCCAAAAACTGGTACTTGAAAACTGTGAAATGCTTGTTGTAGTTTGAGAAACAATTTACCGCAATAATCCAGATTGTTTCTTAGGTTACACCAACCACCTCCTCCTCTGTAGCACACAGTCCCCCATCATTTTCTAGAAGAAAACACTTACTGTGACCCAGTAACAAAAGTCTCAAGTGTTTCTGAAGAGCTCTAATTCTATATTTGGAAATAGTAATGGATAATCTCTAGGGAAGTGTTAATTCTGAAGCATTAGACTCATCAATACACACCTTGACCAAAGCCAACATATTTATCCCTATAAAAGACTCAACACTCGAGACTTTCCCTTATAGAGGAGTACATGACTCATAGGCCTACTGACGCCAAAGACTGTAGGATGTACCAAGTGGGTGTTGTTATATTCCTTTGTAGCATCATTACTTCTATTATTCCTCTGATATCCTCTGCTCTCAATAAAATACATTATGTGGTCCCTAATTACCTGTGAATTATTGTGAATCTCTCTGCAGGGCTACTGCAGGGATGTTTCTGAACTGCTTCAGAGTTTTATATATACACAGAGTAAGCAAGAGATACTAGTATCTAATTACTAATTTATTAAATATAGTAGCCACCATGACTGCTCTGTTTAGTAAATAGAATGATGATAACCAGAATTGCTATGTCCAGTTTGCCAGACATAGTCTGATTGCATATCAAATACAGCTATATGTTTCAGAATCTAAGAAGTTAATTCTATATAGTTTGATACAGCTGTTTGGGAAGCTTCAGCCGAAAACCACCTGAATGGCCATATCTGACCATATTAATTAAATCCCTAATGCAGTTGTTCCAAACTTTTTAAAACTGCCTTGACCAAAAAAATAACCACCAAAATAACCAAAATGTGAAGGGTTGGGTCCCCCAAAAATCCAATTGAAAAGAATATGGATTGCACTCAATGAAACATATTAATTGGGTTAATGGTACAGTGAAACGGTCTTATTTCTCTTTGTGACTCTCCCTCCCTCTCTAACATGCTCTGTGACCCGCTGTGTTCCTCTTTTTGTCACTCTACGCCCTTCCTTTTCGTTGCCACTTTCTTCATTCATGTATATCCCTCCTATCTCTCTAAGCCCCCTGTTGCAGCCTTTCAGAGGTAAAGGTTAAAACTTATGACAAGGAATCCAATTCCAGAAATTGATAAGTAGAGACATGTATGCAAATATGTTTTTTAATAAGGTAGATAGTATTTCAATAAATGCAAATCGTTATGTTGCATGGCCACTCGGAAGTGTAAGGATGAAGGGGACAAAGTGTACTAACGGCAGTGACATGTTTAGTGGTTACATCTGAGTGAATGATGCCTTTTTTTTTTTTTTTTTTTACCAAAATCGCAAACTTACACAAAGTGAGATGCTCACTTGACCCTGCTTTGGTTCTGGTTTTGGAATATAAAATATTTATATTTAGGGGCCTATGCAGAGAGCTCCGATAAGTCAGTTTGTGCCTGCTATTCAGTAAGCTCCGAGAAGCTGGCATGAAATTCTTGATTCGCTATTTTTTGGGGCAGAAATGTTTTTTTGCCAAACACTCGGCGAGAAGCCACTTCTCGCCGCTGTTCGCCAGGTTCTGAAACTCGTGGTATTCTACAAGCCCCGATCAGCATCTCGCAGCTACTGCTGTGACACACATTATTCGAGCAAATACCCAGTATGTACCTGGCAGATACCTGGAATGCGCCGCTCCTCACCTCTGACAAGCCCCGTTGCGTTTGCCTTCCCAGCCTGGGTTCATGCCTGGCTGACGGGCGGCTGATCTGTTAAATGATAATGATTAGGATTTAATAGGCTGCAATGCTTCGCGTGTCTACCAGATGGCATAAATTCATGAATTGTAATGCAGTATATATATATATACTGTGCAGTATTGCAGCCAGCGGGAATAAAATGCTTCAATCCCTGCCTGGAAAATAACGCAATGCACTCAGGCAGAAAACAGTCACAAACCTC